>NC_137811.1:16534763-16579763 GCF_963921795.1 Nannobrachium achirus | reverse complement strand
TTCAATATTGATAGAACCCACAGACATAATAGGATGGAGTGTTGTGCGGGAGGAGTAGAACGAAGGCTCTACGAGTCTACGTCCTCCTGGTGGGGGCTCCTCACTAGCAGGCGAGTCAATAGGATACAAGTGCAGTGACAACTTACAAATGTGTGTGGGTGGGAATGAATTGGCACTCTAATTTGTGAAGAAAGGGGGGTAAAAACTAAGAAGAATTTAACACAAAAAAAGAAAACATGGGCCCCCATAGCAGTAGCACCCACCGTTCCTGATACTTAGGATGGGTTAAAGGCAGATACCACATTTCAAAGTACAATACGTGCAAATATGTAGTGACAAAAAAGTCCTGACCAAATTAGTATTACTATTATTATTAATTAATTAATATCTACAGCAGGGTTCCCCAATAGGCGGCCCGCGGGCCATTTGCGGCCCGCGGGGGGCTACTGTCTAGCCCACACCAACCCCAGTAATAATGGTGGTATAAGAGCAGCAACAACACTAGTATATCGTCGTTATCGGGTGGAAATCTCGTATCTCCAAATTTGTACTTGCAAATCATACAAGGCCGTCGCACAAAAGTAGTGAAAACAGCAGATCTACAAGCACACAACGCCTCGCACCGCGAGGCGTTGTGTGCTTGTAGATCGGCTGTTTTCATTCGTTAAAATAATTTAAATAAAAATGCAAAACGAACGGTTTTGGACATACAAGATTTTCACTCGACAACGACGATATCTGAACTGTCGCTGGAGTAGCGGGAACGCCACCGTCGCCCCCTGTAATGTTGTGGCCCTTGGCTTGGTAGGTACCCTAGACATGGGGAACCCTGATCTATCTAATAGGCAAAATACTGATACAAGGAAATAAGGAGTGCTATTAGTGCTCGGTAGTACGCCTATACTACTAGTTTTAGCCTATTACTACTGCTCAGCCGCAGTCGTCTACGACCAAGGGTTTGTAGCTATTTTTAGAAGCACCTGCAGTAGGCTGCCTATAATGCACGTGCACGCTCACGGGCACACCATGAAAACATGCTGGTGCAATATGAAAACATTGTCACAGGGCGCCTTGACAAATATGAAAACAATTAGGCGTTACATTATGAGTAGCGTTCTCATGTGAATTTCAGCAATATATGAATCACCAAAAATATACGTGTGAGCAGAATAATTACCAAAACAAAGTGGCAAAGGGTGCAAATCTGTGAAAAGGCACAGTTTATTGAACCCATTCAATCCGGGATATACAGCTTGTATCTTTGAAAAATCTTGACATTTTTTTTGATTAAATGTATTTTTAAAAGTGAACATTTTTAACTCGATTAAATCTTTGCTTCTGGACGTCCCTGGAACAAAATATGTTGAGATGGGGGTCGGCGGCCAAACACACCTTGACATGAAAATGTTTTGAGCACCACCGATATGGCAACATCCAACAGCCTATGTTTGTGTAGGATGTGAAAACTGCAACTTCTAGGCCTACTAATAAAAACTACAGAATGCTTGGTAAAGAACTTTGATCACATCTATTAGTGATCGTGATTTCATAACCTGCAAGTGAAATATAATACATCAAGCTAATCACATGCATTATGATGAGCTTGTAGATCTGCTATTTTCGTTCTTTTAAACCACCGATACACTAATGTCGTTACATTACCTCATAAACCAATGCGATGCAGATACAGTGGGTCGATGATGTCTGAATACAGAAATCAGATCTGATCGCTTGCAAATAACAGTGGACGGACATAGATAAAGATCACATTTGAGAAACAAATGGGATTTGCGTGCGGTGTGAACAGGTCTCATCAATATGTCTGTATACACGGACAAGATGTGTCCGTGGCAATACTTGGCCTTGTCTGTGGCATTATTCTATTTATTTCGTTTTTTTTTTTTACATAATGTTCTGTCATAATACTTTTATTTTGATCATAACACCCTGAATGTCAGGAGTCTAGTCAGGAGTCTAGTCCACCATACAGTGGTTCTCAACTTTTTATTTATTTTCAAGGACACCCATAACACTGAGAGTGTACAAATGGAACCAAATGGAGCCGTATAGGGTCCATTTGGTTCCATTTTACACTCTCAGTGTTACAAACCTAATGGTCATTTTGCGCTAGCTTTTTGCTTTGTTTCTACTAGTAATATTATTGTATTATGTCTGCTCATTTGCATGTCCATGGGGAAGAAAAGGTATGATAATTTTGACAAAGATTTCGGCCACAAGCCAGCATGGTAATGACCCCTGTGTCTGAACAAAGTCTTGTTGTACCGGTATATGGATCCCCTGTCTTGGCTCAAGTAGGCTCTCTGCAGCCTCTGTGGAGAGCATGCTCACAGTCCCCTAGCATGTGACTCTTTCCTGGAAGAAAACAAATCAGCCTTGAATAACCCCGGAGGCATGTCTTTATCCACTCCTCTGTTAAAAATGCTTTAAGGGTTGTTGTTTTTGTTAAAAACGTCCTTTTTTATATATATTTAAAAAAGGAAGTATAATTTATCAGTTTGTGTTCTTCTTCAAAAAAAAAAAAAATTTGTTTAATCCCTTCAAATTTCCCTTTTTTAATCCTTTATCCTGTATGGTGTATGGTATCTTATATGGTATCTGAAGAGCCACCAGTGTAGGCTATACTGTACATGAATGGTTGTGCGCACACAGGCACACTGTTAGTATGGACAGAGAGATAATTTCTGTAATTGGTGGCAAAACAAATATTGTTTTATTTGTTAAAAAAAAACATCTTAAAATGTACCCATGACCTTTTGCTACATTTGATCAATATTATTGTTCTAAAATGATCAGCTTTGCTACTGTCTGTCTCTCCTACACTCTCAGCCTTCCTAAAGTTGGTTAAAGTTAGTTACTGCTGCGTGCATACTTGCGTGCACTTTGTGTGTGTGTGTGTGTGTGTGTGTGTGTGTGTGTGTGTGTGTGTGTGTGTGTGTGTGTGTGTGTGTGTGTGTGTGCGCGCGTGTGTGCGTGCGTGTGCCTGTGCCTGTGCCTGTGCCTGTGCCTGTGCGTGCGTATGTGTGACATTCTCCACTTTATCTTCCTGATGACCTCCCAGTAAAACCATCGACCCTGGTAACCGTGGTAACACCAGATGTGAACTTGACCTTCCTTCAACGCTAACTCTGGAAACCGTTATCTCTCTCCCTCTCTCTCGCACGGACGCACACACACACACAGTGTGTGTGTGTGTGTGTGTGTGTGTGTGTGTGTTCATTCTCCGGCTGATTTGACTGAGAAGAGAGAAAACAGGAAGCGATTTGAATGACAGCAGGAAGTGAGAATAGAGATACATCTATCAGCTGACCTCACTGGCTGTTGACAACACACTGATTTGACTGAACCTCTGCCTGCAGGAGAGAGAGAGAGAGAGAGAGAGAGAGAGAGAGAGAGAGAGAGAGAGAGAGAGAGAGAGAGAGAGAGGAAAGTGTAACTTCATCTTCATTTATTTGCACATGAAGTTTACAGTTGTAAAAGTGCATACAAGATACTCACAATGTATAGGGAAAACATGACAAAAAATATGTATGTAGGTTTGTACAAAAAACGATAATGCAAAAATGTCATTGAAGTACATGGCGTATAGAGGCCCCTCAATGGGTGATTCAAATGTGGGGTTGATCATGATTAGCTGTCTCCTACTTGAAAATGTATGGCGATGGAAATGTCGCAATTTTATGAGAGAGGGAGGGAGAGAGAGAGAGAGAGAGAGAGAGAGAGAGAGAGAGAGAGAGAATAATGATATCCTCAAAAATATCATTCATGTTTATATATGGATGAGGATCATACTTGAGGGCATAATCCTCATCCACACCAATGGCCTTTATAATGCCTCTTTCTGGATGTTCTCTAAATGCCTATAAGAGTAATCTGACCGTCAGGCATTTATCCAGGCAAGGAGGGAGACCTCCATGATGTTCCTGACCTGGGGTTTGTAGATGTTGGCTCTGCCTCCATACGTGTAGATAGTCATTCAGCGTTCACACAATGCTCCGAGACATTGTCCAGCACGTTTGCAGTCAGGGACGCGCTGGGCCCCTGATTCAGCCCGGGAAAAAGAGTTGTAGAGGCCCTCATTGCGCGCTGTCTCTCTCTATAGCGCTGCTGCTACTCAAAGATTTGCCATTTCAGATCATGACAAGTGACAAGCCAGTTACATTTCGTCATTGTCGGGTGGAAACCTTGTCCAAAACCATTTTAAAAATGATTTAAACTATAGTGAAAACAGCCGATCTACAAGCACACAACGCCTCGCTTGTAGATCTGCTGTTTTCACTACTTTTGTGCGACAGCCTTGTATGATGAAGCAGGGCTTTGCTTTGCGAAAAAAAAATTACAATTTTGAAACTTGGAGATACAAGGTTTTCTGCCCGACAGTGACAATTTACTTTGTTGGCCGCCCAGCCCCCAAAATGGAACGAAGGCCGACATTTTATTTTTATTTTTTTCCTAAAGGCCGGCCTGGACCGTCCGGGAATGAACCGGCCGTTCGGGAGTTGTCTGGCTTTTCCCAATGGCCAGCATGTCCCTGTTTGCAGATGTTAGACAGATGGAGCAGAACCTTCCATCTGCTCACTGAGCTTGATTTGAGCGCTCCTGGAGAAGAGATCTGGACGAGATGGATTCCTCTTTCTGGACTGGATCATTGCCTTATGCCTCATTCACACTACAGATATATAGTTGAACGTTTTGCTTGGTAATTCAATGTAATCTCAATGGAAACCAGCTTTAAAGATGCAGGAGATCCTGAGAACAAAGCTTTGAAAGCTTTAAAGCTGGTTTCCATTGAGATTACATTGAATTACCAAGCTAAACGTTCAACTATCTGTAGTGTGAATGAGGCATTACACTTGTTGGGTTGAAAAGGTGACCTTTCAGACACCAGCACACTTTCTGATGTTTTCCAGCACTTTGTTTACCGTAGGCTCGCTGCCTCCTCTGACCCAGTTGATGATGTCATGGGTGTGAAGATGGTAGAATAATTGGCAAATGGTACCCAATTAGCCAGTAGCTATGCCCCTCCCAAAAAGCTTTTGTCCAATGCTAGCTTAGAATAACTGCTTGCCAAGGTTTGCCTTGGCAACAGCCTTGGCAAGCTGCCGGTTGCTAAGCTAGCATTGGACAAAAGCTTTTAGGGGAGGGGCATAGCTACTGGCTAATTAACAAGCAATTGGTTCTCTCTTCCTTCTCTTCCCTATATCTTTCATACTAGTTCATTTTTGAGCGGTGCTCCTGGCTTTGTCCGGGACACGGAGCATGGACTGCATCTGGCATCTTGGCACAAAGGCCCTTCCTTTAAAGGCCCGTTGGCCAGTTTTGAGGAGAATAACCTTACTATATGAAGATTTGGGATACATGCTCACAGTCCTTGCTCACAGACATATACTCAGATACTGATGCTTTGGAAATGCATTGGGTGCTACAAAAGATTTCATGTGGTTGTTGTTGTTGTTATTTATATAAGGTCACACATGTTGGTGGTGGTGTCACCAAGAACACTACTCCCACTTTGGCTAAGGGCCCTGCCTTTGTACTGTCGGACAGTTTTGAGGAGAATAACCTTACTATGTAAAAATGTGGGAGAACATTTGTGTGCCCACTTTCAGCGAACCCGCAATAAGTTCTACTCTTATGTACTTTTTCACAAGATGTAACAATAATGTACAACCTTGACCCTTGACTCTTCACTAGCCTAGGGCCCTAGGATATAGGCTTGGCCTGTGATACAGTGGGTAATTGTTTGTTTGTAACATATTGACGTATGTACTTTTGTTCAGTTAGTATACTGTGTGTGAGATTATAGGCAACTACAGTATGACCACCCTTATGTGGAGCATAGCATATAGGGCCTATATGCCACATAGTCCTATCAGGATGTTGTCAAGTCACGGACATGTGTTGTTGTATTTGCATTTTTGCAGTATTAGAACTTTATTGTACCCGTGTAGCAGGTGCGTTCTATGCAGCTCTCTTGTTGACTTTTATCAATGTCAATTAACTTTGAGCTAGAGAAGCAGTATTTAGTTTGTTAATATACTTCTTCCACACTGCAAAAGAATAGCCTGCAATTTTACGAGAGCCCGGCCCTGTTAGTCAGTATTACCTGCTTCCACCTCTCACGACGAGGACGTAGGGTTGGATTTTAAGAGGCTAAAATGTTTTTAGTTGAGTGCCTGGGTGGGTCACTAGAAGCACATACCACATTATGGTCCTTATAGGGTCCAGTGGCCCATTTCTGTATGTCATCGTGATATGTGCTTTGCTATTACATCGGTGAGCCACACCAATCGACCATTTTTTATTTTTTAGATTGTTTTTTTTTCCCCCCTGGGGAAGGGGTTTAAGTTACCTATCATGGGAATCTCCTCACATAATTTCCTTTCCCAGATTACAATTATTTTTCTTTGGTTTAGTAATTGTAATGGATTGACCACTGGTCCTGACATCTTTCACCAGGCCCCCTGTCACAATTTATTTTTGGAGACATGATTAAAGAACCTTGATTTTACGCCCTCTTCTCCGTAATTCTTTGAGTGTTCGGATCCTTTTTTGTCCAGGCCCCTTGTCATGTAGGATTTGTAGCACCGATGTGCATTAGCCTACCAGCTTTGAGCCATAGATGTTTCAAATCTTCGTAAGCCATGTAACCACCAATATGCATTACAATAGCAATGTAAAAGACAAAAAAAAATCTCTACGGAATCATTTACTGCTGCCCTCCCTCAGAAGAACAAGATGGAGAACTGACAAGATTGTGTTATAGAATCATTTACTGTCCTCCCCTCAGACGCAGCACAAGATGGAGGGTGGACTCCTTTTGGATATTATAGTCAGACAGTGTGCGGCCATCTTCCAGCTGTTTGCCAGCAAAGATCAGCCTCTGCTGGTCAGGGGGGATGCCTTCCTTGTCCTGGATCTTGGCCTTCACATTTTCAATGTTATCACTTGCCTCAACCTCCAGGGTAATGGTCTTGCCAGTGAGGGTCTTGACGAAGATCTGCATGCCTCCCCTCAGACGCAACACCAGGTGGAGAGTGGATTCTTTCTGGATGTTGTAGTCAGACAGTGTGCGGCCATCTTCCAGCTGCTTCCCAGCAAAGATCAGCCTCTGTTGGTCTGGGGGGATTCCTTCCTTGTCCTGGATCTTGGCCTTGACGTTCTCAATGTTATCACTTGCCTCAACCTCCAGGGTAATGGTCTTGCCAGTAAGGGTCTTGACGAAGATCTGCATGCCTCCCCTCAGACGCAGCACAAGATGGAGGGTGGATTCTTTCTGGATGTTGTAGTCAGACAGTGTGCGGCCATCTTCCAGCTGCTTGCCAGCAAAGATCAGCCTCTGCTGGTCAGGGGGGATTCCTTCCTTGTCTTGGATTTTGGCCTTGACATTTTCAATGTTATCACTTGCCTCAACCTCCAGGGTAATGGTCTTGCCAGTAAGGGTCTTCACAAAAATCTGCATGTTTGCAGAATTTCTTTAAATACAGTGAATATAAGCTTCTAATTTGTCTCAGATCTGTACTCTGCAAACTGTGAAGCCTGAACCTCTTTTATGTTGGAGTTTGTCAGTGACATCACAGTTCTGACCTCATATTGTGAATTTGAGGCATTGTCTCCAAAATTAGAAATTCAAGTGCAGATGTTGTCAGGGTACTTATTGCAGAGTGCTTGGCGGCCTCTGTATGCCATCAGTCATCTATGGCATCAGGCATCTCCATATTTAGGCGAAATGAGGAAGGACACACACCTGAGACTTGTAGATTGGACATTAAATCAGTGGCGGCTCCAGGGAATAATCAGCAGGGGGGGCCTTCCATCTTCCAAAGAGGTCACTTTATTTGGTCCCATCCTCAACACATCCCTATATATAGGCAACCCGATTTTTGCTGTGTTTTGAGCCAAAATAGTAATGTCCATTACAAGTTTTCTCACTGAAATGATTTGAATTTGCCGTGCTTAATGCACAACAATACAGGAATAGTTATCAAAACAAAACAAACTTTGTGCAGCGCCAGTGTAGGCTACCTTTTATTATTGCATTTTCATTAAACAATTAATTTGAAAATGTATATTTATTGCGACCGAAGGTCGCATTTACCCTGAAAAACCTTGTCGCTTGAGTGACCTTCCTTCCTTCCTTCCTTCCTTCTGTAACCTTCCTTCTGTAACCTTACTTCTGTACAGGAAGTGATGTCAGTGTGATTACAGCGAGTTGTGACATCACTTCCTGTACAGGGCGGCTACACAAGACTAAGAAAGACAAAAAAAAAAAGAGAAGGATAAAAAAGGAAAAAAAAGGAGGAGGAGGATAAAGATACCAAAAGGAGAGAGAAGAAAGGGTGAATGAGGTACAATGTGCAGTCGGCAGTCTCAGAAAAGAAAATTTAATAAGGAGGTGGCAACGGGGCGGCCAGATAAAGTTATTAGGCCTGGATCCGACTTTAAGTCGACGCACAGGATTCCAGAAGTGTAGCGCTTATTTGCTCTTGTATCAAACCGGTACTCGAAACGTTCTTAGAATTTAACATTCTAAAATAAATATGGGGGCGGCTGTGTTAAGAACGTAGTTGGGCATTTGGACCTATACATGGAGAAATGGAGCAAACCTGTTTGGCCTAAACTTGGAGATGTGGAGAACACTATATATGGAGATAGTCCAGTCCATCATGTCATATGGGACTACCATCATAGACAGTAGCCATTGTTAGGCCGGAGTCAATGGCTGTCTGTCTGACTGTCTGTACAGGAAGTGATGTCACATGACATACTTTTTATGCCCATATATGAGTCATTCTGTACCACATCTCCATGTTTAGGCAAACTCCACACAGAAAGGCCCTATCGCCAACCGCACCTAGGGTGTGGGCGATAGGGCCTTTCTGTGTGGAGTTTGCATGTTCTCCCCGTGTCTCCTAGGGTTGATACCCTCACAAAAACATGAACAAACTCCCCCCAGAATGACAACAACTAGAATCGTCAGAGAAACGCTGTGGTTGGCCAGATGGTCAAGAATTGGTGTGACCTCGCCCTTTAGGGCGAGGTCGCATGTCACCCTCAGGTGTCTTACTAGTAATATAACATATATGACTAGAAACACTGTTCCTACGAAACAGTGTGGGCTCGCTCGTGACTATATTCTGCAGCGTGCTAACTGCTAATGTGAAGCTCAACCAATACTCCAGCTAACACCTCTCCCAGATTTTCCGCACCTCAATTGCACCGCATTGGCTAAGGGCCCTGCCTTTGTGCTGTCGTGGCGGAACTTGATAATAAATTAATAATGAAGATAACGTAGTGTTCTCGCCTTTCAGGCGAGCCCGCAATTAACTGATAAATAGCACCGCTCACTGCATGATTTTTATTGAAGGGACGGCCCCTTGAGATGAGATGCAGCATCCATTTTCGACCCCACAAACCACCACACCATCAGCTGTTAAACAACAGAATAGGAAGAAGGGTACAGTAAGAAAACGTCATGTATATCCCTACAAATACAGTCAATTTAGAAGCATAAACAAGTTGTATCAAGATGTGAATATACTGTATACATTGCAGGGGGCGATGGTGGCGTTCCCGCTACTCCAGCGACAGTTCAGATATCTTCGTTATCGGGTGAAAATCTTGTACAGTATGTCCAAAACCGTTTGTTTTGCATTTATCATTTTAAAAATGATTTAAACTAGTGAAAACAGCCGATCTGCAAGCACACAACGCCTCGCACCGTGGGGCATTGTGTCCTTGCAGATCTGCTGTTTTCACAACTTTTGTGCGACGGCCTTGTATGATTTGCGAAAGAATGTACAAATTTGGAGATACGACATTTCCACACGACAACGACGATATACTTGTGTTGTTGCTGCTCTTATACCACCATTATTATTATTATTGGTGTGGGCCAGACAGTAGACTTGCGGCCCGTGGGCCGCCTATTGGGGAACCCTGCTTTAGAGGTTCCTGAAGCAACAGAAGTAATGGATCTAAGAGATCTCAGATGGAACTTTGTAGCAGAATGACCTCAGGTGCTGACGTGTTGATGGGACATGGTGACGAAGACTTGACCAGAAAGCATACTGTAACTCCCTGAAGGTATTGCTGTAGCCATAGTGGGCCTATAGTCTTACAGTTATGCCCTTTGATGTGAGTGTCACATAAAAGGTTGTTATGCCACACACCCGGTCAAATGCGCCTGGGTAATGGCGACAATACGGCAGTGTTGATGTCGGTGTCCATCGGGAACTGCTCTACATACATAGGTGTCAGTGTTACAAACTTTGTTATATAGGGTTCGGGGATCTTCCTTGTCCAAGGTGTGTTTGTTTTCAGAGTAGAGACAGCTCGCCATTGCTGTGCAGCATTGTGTTGCCTTGATTTATGAGTGACTATTTAGAACTGTCTAGTGTTTGGTTCACTGAATCTTAAGTGCATTAGTTGGAGGACAATTAAGGGCCAGGGTAAATATTATGTTGTATTCCTTATTTGTATATCCTGGTTAGATCATTGTTTGTTCAGCACGTCAGGTAAGAGAACAGGTGATAGTGTTTGTTTTTCCTTCGGTTACGCAAGAGCATGTTCGGTAGATGGGTTTCGTTTATTGTTTTCTCGCTAGCAGTTAGCTATAGGGAAATAGTTTTAGGGGTTGTATTTATACAATGTGTCCTTTTGGTTTTATTGTTTGCTTTGGCACCTGCTCTGCCCTGTTCAGCCAGTGCACTCGTTGTCAACACCTCGTAAAAAGAAAAAGCAGTCACTGTTTTTCCCTTGCACTCGAAATGTATGTTTAACCTGTTCACCACAATAAAACATTAACTCTGTGCATCGCGCCACATGTGGGTTGGTGCATCCCTTTACCTCCAGACACTGAGGGTATAGCAGTCAGCCCTCCTCTCCCCCTCGAGACAGTGGCTGCTTGGTCTCCCACTGTATAAACCAGTGGTTCTCAAAAGCCCTTTATCGACTGCAGCTTTAGCACCGCACTTTAGCCACCACACCACACCACACCACATAAAAATATCTACATTTTCCATTACACAAAAGTACCCCTATCAGTAAGAAACAAATGTATCCTTTTAACTGTGATTATAATACAATATAAATTTGTGTTACAACTATCCTAATTATAATACACTATAATGGATTATAACTGTGATTATAATACACTATAAATTATTAATGTATTACTATTGTAATTTATAATACACTGAACTAGATTATAATAGTGGTTATAACACAATATAATCTATTACCATGTATTACAACTATATCCTAGTGGTCTAAATGAAAAGTCAGTGAGTGATCAGTCATTATGATTTGGTTGGCCCTGTTTGGCCTAGCTCAGACCTACTCTGGATTGGATACTTTTTAGTACCACGTTTAGTAGCACTTTCACCCCATTCTACCCAGGTCCCTGGCACAAGTGGGTGGTGTGGAGTGGAGTGGTGTTGGGCCATGTCAGTGGAAAAGGGGCTAAAGCGTGGTCCGGGGAGCCCTGGGGTCCCTGAAAGGGTTTACAGGGAGTCCCCAGCTATAATGAGTCGATATAGCGTCAAAATCAGTTTAACCACTTTAGCCCTATTTCATAGCCAACCTACAAGATCTAAATTTTTGAGCATATATTGGAACAACTGTGATAATCTTTTAACAACACATATATTCTCTTATGGTAGCCAAGTAAAACAACAAGATGGTCGAGAGTGCATGGCTTATTGTCTGTATCAGCAGGTAACACCTGCTGATAGGCGGCATAGCTCAGGGGTAGAGAAACCGTTATCAGAGCACGAAGGGTCCCCGAAGGGTTCCCAGTTCGAATCCGGGCTCCCCCTGAGTTCATGTCGAAGAGTCCTTGGGCAAGACTCTGAACCCCTAATTGCTCCCGGTGAGTAGGTTGGTGCCTTGCATTGTTTCCTCCGCCACCGGTGTATGAATGTGTGTGTGAATGGGTGAATGTAATGCACAATCTATGTAAAGCGCATTGGATAAAAGCGCTATATAAATGCACCATTTATCATTTAACACCCGGGGAGTCTGGCCCCGTGGGTGGGGGGTCCCCAGTTCAAATAATTATGATTATTTTGGAGGGGTCGCGGCCTGAAAAGAGGCAAACAGTGACCTGAGGTACTTCTTACTGCAGTCAACATATAGCCACCCAGACATTTGACTGGGTGTCAACAACAATACACAACAATACATAGCTGTACACGGAAATATATGACTATAATAAATGTATAACGATGCACAATAATAATACAATAACAATTGAGCATCTCACGACACTTCTGGGTGGCGTCGCACGGTATGAAGCATTACTGTAAACAAGTCAACAGGTTCATTCCGTGTGTGCGTGCGTGCGTGCGTGCGTGCGTGCGTGCGCGCGTGTGTGTGTGTGTGTGAGTCATCCTATGGGTGAACCTTGGCAGGCATTGGGTATCAGCTATCAACAATGTTCCTGGCGTAGGAGAAAGAATGAAAGACAGACAGAATAAAAGAAAGGCAGAGGGATAAAGAGGAGAGGACAGAACAAAAGGCAAGATAGACAGATAGAATATGAAAGACGAGGAGAGAGAGAGAGGGAGAGAGAGAGAGAGAGGGAGGTATGAAATGTTGGCGAGAAACGATACTTCTGTTACGCGTCCAAAAGAAAGAGATGTCTCTCTTTACATAGTTGTCATTTTCCTCTCTCTCTCTCTCTCTCTCTCTCTCTCTCTCTCTCTCTCTCTCTCTCTCTCTCTCTCCCAGCCTCTCCATCTCTGTCACTCTGTTTGTCTTTGATCTCTCTCTCTCTTCTTTCTCCTTCAGAACAATCAGATAACAAATGACCTTCTCTTCTGTCTGGTCACTAGCTTTTACCCCCACCCCATCCCACCTCTCTCTCTCTCTCTCTCTCACCCCAACATGTTTGAGGAATGTGTCACACCATCACAAGAGAACAAAGAATTGACAGGAGCAGAGAGAGAGAGAGAGAGAGAGAGAGAGAGAGAGAGAGAGAGAGAGAGAGAGAGAGAGAGAGAGAGAGCGTCTTGTGAGGTATAGGTAGAACAGCGTGAAGGAAAGAGAGATGTTAAAAGGGAGAAAAGTGGCATGAGATAAAATCTCGAAGGGAGAGAAACGGGAGAGAGAGCATTGTAGCCGTTTCATTCATTCATGTCAAAAGATGCCATGCGATGGAATCGAATTGAATCGAAAGAGAAAAAGTGGTGCATAATGCTATAATGTATTAAAAGGTTACAAACAGTTCTTGCTGTCTTTACGTAACAGCAAAAGTAAAAAAAAAAAAAAAAAAAAACTAACACTTGGTTTAGTTTTGAACTGTTCTAGATTTGCTTTATTCTATTTTTCCATTCATTTATTTGTGTGTTTGTTCTTGCGTTTTTTTCCCACACTTCCTCTGACAATGGGAAACAGGTTTCGCAAAATGCATTTTGATTTTGAATTGAGAGAGAGACAATTTAGTCATTTAGCAGACATTCTAATACAGAGCAATTTATACAATCAGCAATGGTAATCATGTATCGAATGCAGAGAGGCCGTGTAGCGCCTCAGGGAACTATATGATGACAGGAAACCAGGACATTCAGGAACACCAGTCTACTATCAAAATAACAATCTGTTTTTTGTCGGTGTCGGGTGGAAACCTTGTATGTCCGAAACCTTTCGTTTTGTATTTATTGTTTTAAAAATGAACTAAACTAGTGAAAAGAGCAGATCTACAAGCACACAACGCCTCGCACCGCGAGGCGTTGTGTGCTTGTAGATCGGCTGTTTTCACTACTTTTGTGCAACAGCCTTGTATGATGAAGCAGGGCTTTACTTGGTGAAAAACATACAAACTTGAAACTTGGAGATACGAGGTTGCTACCCGACAGTGACGATTTGAAGATAGAGAGAAAGAAGAACAGACAGGAGAGAGGGCAGAGAAAAAGAAAAGAGGGGCCGGGAGAGAGAGAGAGAGAGAGAGAGAGAGAGAGAGAGAGAGAGAGAGAGAGAGAATGAGAGAGAAGATAAAAGAGAGAAGCAGTGGTGTAAACTAAGTACATTTACTCAAGTACTGTACTTGTGTATAAGTACAGTTTTGAGGTATTTATTTTTTACTTTTTCAGTCATTTCACTCACTCCACTATATCTCAGAGTCAAATATTATTCTTTTACTCCACTTCAGTTATTTGAAAACTTGAGTTACTAGTTACTACGAGATTTTGATTATAATTACAAAACATACATTAACCACTTCAGCCCTATTTACATTTCGGGCCATTTGAAAATAGCTTGTGGATCTGCTATTTTCAAAAAAAGAGTATACATTTTTATACATTTGAAAACACTTTTGGCACTTTAAGTCCATTTTGATACCATTACCTTTTTTCCGGACTTTTTCCTGTAACAGAGCATAATTATCTATACATTGCATGCAGCATTGATACTTTTACTTAAAGGAGCTATAGTCAACTTTTTCTTGAAAAACGGATGCTAAAATAAAAATAATGTTTCGAAAATATAAAAAAAAAAAATAAGCTTCATATATGTGTTTCTATTCAAAAATGACCACAAAAAGCGTAAAATAATGATAAAATAATCATTTTGGCCATTGTCAGACCGACACTTTGTTTACATTCTAGTCTATAGACTAGGATGTAAACAAAGTGTCGGCCCTACAATGAAAAAGTTGACTATAGCTCCTTTAAATAAAACACGTGAGAAGCTTCTTCCACCACTGGGAGAAAGGGGGGAGAGAAAGTGAGAGGGATAGAGAGGAGAGAGAGAGAAAGGGAGAATAATAGAGAGAGAGAGCTAGAGAGAGAGGGGGGGTGAAGCATGCTTCACTGAGTATGAATGGAGTGCAAGGTCTTTGTCATCACGTGCGGACATGCATCGTCACAAATTCAGACCTCTTTATCATGACCACACACACGCGCGCACACGCGCACGCACACGCGCGCGCGCACACACACGCACGCACACAAACACACACACCCTACTACCATACTTGTGAGGGCATCGACATTTTAGCACGAAAACTTTAGGAACGTCATTGTTGATTTCTCGCGTTGTGAGCTTGTAGATCAGCTATTTCTGTCGGCATGTGCATGGCACAATCATTCAACTGGGTTATAAACCAGGCATAACTTTTACCCTAAAAAGCCCCTAAACCTACTTGGGGGTGAGATGTTGGCGACGACCATGAAAATTATCAGCGCAATGTCTATTTCTCTATAAGGGTCTTCAACAGGGGGTCCGGGACCTCTAGGGGGTCCTCAGAGTTACTCCGGGGGGGGGGGGGGGTGGGGGGGTCCTCCAAATCTTTGTGTGATAGAAAGAAAAAAATAAATTCTCCTTTTTAGCCAGATTCTTAACCAGATTCTGAGAACTTTAGCCAAAAATAGCAGATCTACAAGCTCACTGCGAAAAGAGCTTGTAGAGCTTGTAGATCGGCTATTTTCGGCAAAGAGGTTTGGTGTAGAGGGGAGAAGTATTGACAGTTCAAGTGGTTAAATACCTGAAAACACAAATTGAATGAATCCAAAATACACTGATGATTGTGCATCTCTCTCTCAACTAAGCTAGGCATCCTGAAAACGTTGAAGACCCCTGCTTTATAGCCTGCTGTGGCCCTCCAAGTGTAGTTATACAAGTAGGCCTACACACACACACACACACACACACACACACACACACACACACACACACACACACACACACACACACACACACGCACACACACACACACACACACACGCAGACCCAGCTGGGTGTGCGGTTCAGAGATGAGGGGAGGGGCGCACACTGATGCCAGTTTGATTCAATGGCCTTTGATACTTTTGTTTTGTTTTCATGGTTGATATGCTAATAGAAGATAAATGTCCTCGGCGCTGGACAGTTGGCTATTGTAACCTTTGTGTGTGTGTGTGTGTGTGTGTGTGTGTGTGTGTGTGTGTGTGTGTGTGTGTGTGTGTGTGTGTGTGCGCGCGCGCATGCGCGCGTGTGTGTGTGTGTGTGTGTGAGAGCGTGTGTGTGTGCATGTGCATGTGCATGCGTGTGTGTGCCACCCACTTGATCATGGAATCCCATCTGGTTTAGCCAAGCTGTAACAGATTTGCATTATTAATATAGAGAAGTACATACAGTAATCAGCACATGTATGCTATGTCTAATTTGTAGTCTGCCTTCTAAATGGATGTAGTGTCTAATGTATAGTCTACTGAATGGATATGCTGTTTAATGTATAGTCTAATCTAATGTCTACATTTGTTTTGTGTCTAATGTATAGTTTGCTGTCTGAATGTGTGTATTGTCCAATGTAGTCCCACCAGTTTTATCATTCCGTTTCATACAGGAACGCGCCCGAGTCGCGTTATATTTTAACCACTTTAACCATTATTTTATGCTTTAACTTTAGAAAAAAAGCAGATATACAAGCTCACAGCGCGGCACCGAGTGCCGCGCTGCGAGCTTGTAGATCTGCTATTTTTGAAAAATCGTGAAAATGAGTGCAAGTCTTTGAATATCTTTGACCCGATCTTTGACCCGACTTCTAAATCCTTCCCCTAAATCATGCTGTTCTCAAACCTTTTCATGTCAAGGACCCCCAAAATTACAGGTATATTTGGCCACAGACCCCCATCTCAAAATATGTTGTTCCAGGGACCACGCAGAAGTAAATATTTGAATTACAAATGTTCGCTTTTAAGATATATTCAAAGACTTGCAAAAAAAAATCATGATTTAAAAAAAATTGCAGATCTACAAGCTCGCAGCGCGGCACTCGGTGCCTCGCTGTGAGCTTGTATATCTGCTATTTTTCAATAGTTAAATCAGTCAATAATCCTAGGCCTAAATGGGTTACTGTAAGAAAGATTAAGAAATAATATTTCCCTCATCACGTGGCTTCTTTCTTTTGCCTGATAGCCTTTTCAGGACGTCTCGAGGCCCACATTTGGGTCCCAAACTACAGGTAGAGAAAACACTCATTTCAAGGACCCCCCTAAATCTGAGAGTGTACAAATGGAACGGGTCCATTTGGTTTCATTTGTATACACTCTCAGACCAGCAATACTTTTGAACTTGTTCAAGTACATTTTGAACTCCGGACTTTTGCTTGTAACAGCCGGATGCAATGTAGATAGATACATTGCAGCATTGATACTTTTACTTAAAGGGCAATTCCAGGCAGGCTAAACCATATTCCACCCTTAAAGCTATACTGTGTAAGTTGCTCAACTAGTGGTCAGTAGCGTCCGCGTCTTTCGGCCGTTTTTCGCCGCGGGCCGGGCCTCACACCCCCGCGTCACCCCCGCGTCTGCCTCCACCTCGCCGAGATCTATCTTTAGAGGGGTCCCTGGTTCCTGTGCGTTCAGGCATTCCGGAGAAACGGAGTGTTTCACCCGAGTATAGATAGAGACACACGGGCGCCTAGAAATATGGCCGCCCTATTGTGATAGCTAGCGACCCCACTTCAAGATGCGCTGTGATTGGCCGGCAGTGTATAACCCTCGCTGTGATTGGCCGGTAGTGTATGATGACGTAATTTTTCCGCGAAAACCGGACCCCGGTCAGGATCATAGAAAACATATAAAGAGAAGGCTTCAGAAGCTGAAAATAACGGAGTGGGTGTTCTAAAACTTTAGCGATTTAAGAGTTAGGACAATTTTAAGATTTGTTTTATAAAAAAAGTTACATGGTATAACTTTAATTTGCCTTTTATCATGATTGTTCCTACCTGGTTTGGTGGATTTCTGTTATAGTCGTCCCTCTTCATAGTTCTCCCGAGTTGTCCCGAGCCCATCCTCACAGCGAAAATGCAGCTAAATATACACTGACAAAGGCGCAATTTTTTCCGGTTCCAAAGTTAGTTTTTCTTCATGAATCTTAGTTTTATAGTTCCAAGAGACGAATCGACGTGCTGTTAGATCAGACGGTTGTGTTTACTTTCCACAGAGCTTAGGCGATTTCCGGTTAACTTACGCTTCTAGCGTAGTAGAATACCTTTAGTTACGTTACGTACATGCGTAAGTTGCGCTAAAAGCGTAGTAACCGTAAGCGCTTTTGTCTGTGTATATTTTCGCTGTGAGGATGGCGTCGGGATGACTCAGGAGAACTATGAAGAGGGGCGACTATGACAGAAATCCACCAAACGAGGTAGGAACAATCATGATAAAAGGCAAATTAAGGGGGGAATATAGTTTAATCCCTGTAGTCATACACGTGAGTACTTCTTCCACCACTGGGGGAAAGGAGGGAGAGAAAGCGAGAGGGGATAGAGAGGAGAGACTCTTCATTTTTGTACACTCTCAGACTTACAGACCTGCCAGAGACAAATTGGAGCTCCCGAAAAAAGGAAGCCTGAGGGTCCCTATAGACCCCACTTTGAGAACCACTGACTACACTATGAGATACTGCCTCTTTGTCAATGACTGACAGAGACAGGATCTAAATGATTAGGCAAGCGAAAGTGGCGACAAAGAAGGGTGTGAGCCAGAGAGAGAGACACAGACAGACATGCACGCCCACACACACACACGTGCGCACGCACGCACGCACGCACGCACGCACGCACACACACACACACACACACACACACAAAGAGTGAGAGTGGAGATCTAAGATCTGATAGGGTGGCTAATGACTTGTGGACCTCAGGGCGACTTGTCAAGACATGTCCCTGTTGTGTGTGCCACGGTGTGTGTGTGCCACGGTGTGTGTGTGTGTGTGTGTGTGTGTGTATGTGTGTGTGTGTGTGTGCGCGCGCGCGCGTGTGTGTGTGTGTGTGTGTGTGTGTGTGTGTGTGTGTGTGTGTGTGTGTGTGTGTGTGTGTGTGTGTGTGCGCATGTGCGAGTGTGCGTGCTTTGTTGCTGCTTTGTTCACGTCAAACAGAGCTGAGCCCTTGGTAAGAGTGTTCCCTAAAGTGTGCACGCCGTCATTTGGCCCTCAATATGCATTGATATTAAGTTGTCAATAATTGATATCTCTCTCACTCTTTTTTTCCCCTTCTTCTTCGTATAGGAAGCAACGGTCAGACAATGGGGGCCTGAATGAAAAGTGTGTGTGCGTGCGTGCGCGGCTGCACGCGCGTGCATGTGGGTTGCCTCTAATTTGCCATGCAGTGTAGCGGATGGTCTCATCCATCAAGAGTCAATAGTTAACATCGGCTTTGTCTCGAGTGCCATCCATCATCTTGGTGTGTGTGTGTGTGTGTGTGTGTGTGTGTGTGTGTGTGTGTGTGTGTGTGTGTGTGTGAGACGCGGTCTGCTAAACCTCCCCTCTCTGCACTTTCATCCGTCCGAGCAGCGGGTGGGCTCACAGTCACACGCACGCACACTCACGCACGCACACACACTCACGCACGCACACACACACACACACACACACACACACACACACACACACACACACGCACACACACACGCACACACACACACAGGTCCCCACCACCTCTTCTTATTTTAATCCTGACGTCTCTCCGGCTGATGTGTGTGTGCGTGCGTCTGGTGTACGCTCGCGCGCGCGTGTGTGTGTGTTAAACGGTGGGGTCTGTATCTCATTACCAGCGCTTTTATTTTTATGACACTGCGAGCGTCACGGCGAACCGGAGACCCGGCTAAAGCTGACCTCCTTCTGAAGCTCTGCATTTTACATGAGTTTGCCCGGGCGGCGTCTGAGGCCAAAACTACGGGGGTGGCACAAAGAAAAAAAAAGGAGGGGGGGGGGCACTTAAGGCTGTTTTTCTCAGACTTTTACATTTCAAGGTCTCCCCTTAACTCTAACAGCATACAAATGGAACCAAATGGACCCGTCAGGGTCCGACCAAGACGTTTCAAACGTTTTGAAACTGTTTGCCTACAATGAGCCTTGCTGAGCCATGAGGCCCTCAGGCCCATAAGGCCTGTTTCTTTGTCGTAAGGCGTTTAACCCCTTATAAAACCTGGGAAGCATCTTGTTGGCAATTAAAAAATCAAACCTCGGTTCGAAGTGAAGCGGGGAGCTGTTATTCTATGTGTTCTAGAGTTATGAACTCTGTGATCTAGATGTAGGCCTACATTCTTTATATTCTGAATGAATGAATGAATGAATGATTTTATCTGGAGGGCCGAATTGTCATGTGAAGCTTGACCAATCCTCAAAGTATCCAATCATCAGACCGGGACGGACACTACACACATATTCTGGACGTACGGGACAGATAAAACCTGTTCATTCTGGACTGAAATTACCATACGGACATGGGACACACATTTTGTTTTTGAAAAAACCTATTAATTCTGGACTGATATTCTGGACGTACGGGACAGAAAAAACCTGTTCATTCTGGACTGAAATGACCATATATGGACATGGGACACACATTTTGTTTTTGAAAAAACCTGTTTATTCTGGACTGAAATTACCATATATGGGCGTGGGACACACAAAGCCACTAATTGGAAGTGGCTTTCACCGCTTCAAAAATTGCAGATAATACAATCTTGTCGAGATAATAAGAGCTTGTACATCTGCTATTTTTGAACATTTTTGAAAGAAATTTGAAGTGTGATCTATTGATTTAGAAGGCATTTCGTACCTAACTCACTTTTTGGTCAACATTTTTGCCTAGCTCTCTTCTAACACTGCTGCATATTGTGCACGCCTTATTGCCAATGTCCTGAGCCAATCAGAATGCTTGTTACATTCCAAAATGACTTGCAGACATCCAAAGTGCTTTAAGTTTCAGTTTATTTCAGTTTCAGTTTATTTATTATTTATAGTGATCACCCCAAGGGGTCTCTGTGCACTTCAGGCAAAAACAATAGCACAAAAAAAGGGGGAAAAAAAACATAAAAATGAAAGGAAAAACAAAATAGGATAAAATAAAACAACTCAATGTAAAAGACGGGTTAGATCATACAAGTGAAGTTCAGAGATTAAGGCAGACCGTAGTGTAGGCAAAAGAGATACATTTTTAAATTCAACCTTTTTGACTTGAGCAGAACATTGTCAATGAGGCAGGACGAATCCGTAGCGTTAGGAGAGTAGAGTTAAGCTGGTTGCACACACTGCACTGCCTTTTCTCGTTGCGTTTTGGAAATCCGAGATCCTCAAAAGCATTTTTCAGGCCAAGAAGAGAGAGAGGAGAGAGAGAGAGCAAAGGACCCAGTGGTGACAGTTGCAAAAATTGGGAAAAAAATCAACCCTGGTCCTAAAATAAATACGAAACAGGCAGCAGTGTGCAAACGTGATTGACATAAGGTGAGGCTAATTTTTTTTTTTTTTTATTCGGCCCGAAAACCATAGCAGTGTGCAAAGACCTTTAGGCAGATATAAATAAAGGTAGATAAACATGAGTTTTTGACTTATTGCCTAAAATGACCTACAGTAGGCAGAAAGTGTTTTTTTGTTGTTGTTCTTTTGTCTCCCCTGAAATCCTTAAAAAAGAAATGTGCATTTGGAAATTATTGCGACCATAGGTCGCAGTTTACTGTCAGAAACGGCACAGCTTGTCCGTATCCGTCTGTACAGGTAACGCCTGACACTGTGGTTCCCCTGACACATCACTGTGACATCACATGACATCACAGTGATGTCAGATACTCAGAGCAGGGATCTCCATATATGGGCTTAAACAGGTGATATCACAGTGGTGTGGCTTGTTCAGACAAGGATCTCCATGTATGGGCATAAAAGGGGTTGTATGTTGTGATGTCATGGGAACCACTCTAACATAATCACTTGTATGCCCATATATGGAGATCCCTGATGTCTACACGAAAGAGGAAGCCCATATCTAACAGGAATAATACGAATAACTGAGTAAGCATGTTTGGGGTCTCACAGCATATCTCCATATACAGTACATGGATCTCCATATATGGGTACCAGGTGTCTCCATATTTGTGTAACTGGTCCGATATACATCACTGGCCAGACGGCCAAGACATGGCCCTTTAGGGCGAGGTCGCTTGTCGCCCTGAGGCGTCTTACTAGTGCTATGAGGCTAACGATTTGTAGAATCAGAGTCTTAATGGGTTACAAGAACATCCCCCTGGACATGGCGCTATTATGTCACAGGGACTATCCCCAATCCAACCCTTGATGCTTGGATCCCATCTTTATAGGCTTTGGTATGATCGAAACTCGACCTCCCAGTCAGGGCGGACAGTCTTGCCAGGGATGTGCAGAGAATGTTAGAGAGGCAGGGTCTGAAACTTCTAAAAGGGCCCTTTGGTGAAAATCTCCAAGCTTGGAGGTCGGCTATTTTCGGTACTTATTCATGGTCTGGCCCCCTTTAATGTCTATGTGTGCACGTGCCTGAGTCTGACCACAAGACCAATGAGCTGGTGACTATAATGGCATGGCCGGAATAGGGATTTGAAAATCAATGTATGATTGAGGACAAACAAAGGTGGATTTCATTTGAGAAAATCCACCCCACAGAGACACGGTATAGCCTACCGTGTTTTCTTCACAAATATACAGTAGCTACTGGAGTTAAAGTGAGAATGATGTTAAAAGTAAACTACTCTTACAAGTAAAACATAAAAATACTAAGGTTCACTCAAGTGAATGTAACTAAGTTAATGTAACGCAATTATTACCCACATCTGTGCATGACTGTGTGTGTGTCCCTGATGAGGTGCGTGTGTGTGTGTGTGTGTGTGTGTGTGTGTGTGCGTGTGTGCGTGCGTGCGTGCGTGCGTGCGTGCGTGCGTGCGTGCATGTGCATGTGCACGGGCTCATCTGGTTTAAGCTGCATTCCTCAAATACACACCTCTCCTTCACACATAAAACTCTCTCTCTCTCTCTCTCTCTCTCTCTCTCTGTCTGTCTGTCTGTCTGTCTGTCTGTCTGTCTGTCTGTCTGTCTGTCTGTCTGTCTACATCTGTCTGTCTCTCTCTCTCCATCTATCTAGTTCATCCTCTCTTTCTCTTTCCCTCTCCCTGTCCCCCCCCACCTCTCTCTGTAGGTAGGCTAAACCTCAGTTCATTCCGTGGTGTAGAGTCAGGGCTGTGTGAGCAGTCAGTGCACTTTCTCTCTCCCGGTCGTTTCTTTCGCACGCCGGTGCCAGGCCGACATGTTCTGTCAACACTCCGGGCTCCTGGCCCGGTTCCACCCCCCCTCCCCCCTCCTCCTCCCCCCTGCACCGCCACCACCGACAGCCCACCCCCCCCTCCCCCCCTTTCTACCAGGCTCACCCAAAGTTCACTGCAGTCACAGGTTCAAACCCCTCCCGAGCAAGCAGCACACACAAACAAAAACAGCAAATCGCACGCGCCATGCAAGCTCCATAAATCAACTGGTTTCTTCAATGTCAGGGACCACCCGGAGTCCAAATGGACCCCTAATGGCTGTGTAATTCTGAGTGAAACGGAACCAAATGGACCCTTATGTCCCTAATGTCCATTTGGTTCCATTTTAATCTGAATTAGCCATACACATCATGCACCCATGGGGTCCATTTGTTTACTCAGAATTACACACCCATAAGGGTCCATTTGGTTCCATTTCCATTTATGAGAGAAATTGAATTAAAATGGACAGCCAGCCCAGGGGTCCAAATGCATGGGCCCTTATCGCTTTATGAGCACAGGTACTTGAGTACATTACTTGTATGACTTTCACGCCACTATAGCCTACAATCCTACATTTCAAAGACAAATATTTGACTCTATACTCCATAGAGTCAAAAGTAGAGGAAAAGTACTCTTTTTACTATAGCCTTGAGTCCTTGACAACAATGCAATGATAAAGATTGCTAGGTTGTAGCCTAGTCAATGTTTTGAAATGTAGCCTATACCTTGCTGTAAATCGCAGGACTGGTGGATAAAAAGTGTCAGATAAATGCCTAAATTGTGAGCACCATATTTTAAATATATAGATTTATCCTAATCGTGGTCCCGTCTTAACCCTTAAGTTCTGTTCGGGTCATTTTGACCCATTTTACATTTTCATTTGGGGAAAAAAAAGGTAGAAGTTTAAATGTTTTCCACCTGAAACTCACTGGCCTTAAAGATTCTTCTGAGATGAACATGTAAAAAAAATATTTTTGCACTACACCCATGCTACACACGCCCCTCATATTTTTTGAACCTTAAGTGCTGTTCGGGTCATTTTGACCCGGGAAGCACAGATGCACAGAAATACACAGTATTACGCCAAAACACAGACACACAGTCACCCCCACTTCTAACACCCCCCTTCCGAAGCCCCATTCCAAAAAAATGTTGGATGAAAATGTTGTTTACAGGGGTGCCCTGAGACCAAAGTGTTTGAAAACCTCTGTCCTAGTGTAGCCTATACGTTCAAGTGTATATTCATACAGTATGTGACATTCATGTGTGTTCACATGTGTGTTCAGCTCTATGTGAGAATGATGTCCTGTTCTTGAACCACAAGTATTCAATTAATGGGCATGTTTAAAAAAAAAAAGGTTCATAAAAACATTGTCTGATTTTCATTGTTTCCTATAAGCATATTGCCCAGTATTAAATAAAGTCGTTTTTTTACATGAATTTCAGCTAAATCAGTAAAAACGCCTAGCTCTTTCAGTGTTTAATGTGATATAGCAAAGCAGAAATGCAAACATTTACAATATATATCATATGAATTGTTTGGTATTGAGTCAAAGTCAATGTATCATGATGATTTGTTAAGTTAAAATTTATATTAGTGTTGTTTTTTCAAAACCAAATATCCCCGGGTCAAAATGACCCGAACAGAATGAAGTTCTAGTGAATCTGATGCTTGGAAACTTGGAGTGTCTTGATCATTTTCAAAAGGTTGAGAATGATTCACTGCCAGTCTGCCATGGATTAAGCCTTTCCATAATGTTTACAAGAGAGATGGTGGCTCGTGAACGCGCTCTGTCTGGCCCTGACAGGGTGCGGTCATGTTTTTATTTATTTATTATTATTTCTTTTTTAATTCTGGCCTCACTGCAAGGTGCGCGCCTCGCGACGCACATGGTCCACAAGGGGGCGTGGTTAGGACGGGGTTGCCACCGGCGGAGGAACTCCTCCGCTCCGCCTATTGGCGCGGTGTGTCCCCTTTGTGTGTGTGTGTGTGTGTGTGTGTGTGTGTGTGTGTGTGTGTGTGTGTGTGTGTGTGTGTGTGTGTGTGTGTGTGTGTGTGTGTGTGTGTGTGTGTGTGTGTGTGTGTGTGTGTGTGTGTGGCAGGGAGAGAGAGAGAGAGAGAGAGGGAGAGAGAGAGAGAGAGAGAGAGAGAGAGAGAGAGAGAGAGAGAGAGAGAGAGAGAGAGAGAGAGGGAGGTTGTCAGTCAGTCAGTCGCTCCACTCCAGTCTCCAGTCACTCACATCATCCCGACAGGAGCGCACAGTGCGAGAGTAACGGGACCTGGACCAGACCAGATAGCACTGTGCACTGCAGAGCAGACCACCGCCACATCCACAGTCCACACCACCACACACTGCACACACACAGAGAGAGAGAGAGAGAGAGAGAGAGAGAGAGAGAGAGAGAGAGAGAGAGAGAGAGAGAGAGGGACCAACCGGGGGAGCTTTCAAACGGACTTTCTTCACAGTTTGCCCACACACTGACATAAAGACAGACAGACAGAGCAGCATGGAGAGGAAAACGCCAGACTTCGCCGGGACGTGGAAGATGAAGAGCTCCGAGAACTTCGAGGAGCTTCTCAAGGCTCTGGGTAAGAGAAGAACCAGAAATGATGACGCACAGTCCTTTTATACCAGTTTGGGAGGACTGAATTCAATCTTACCATGTATTATAATGCTATATTATTATCTTCCGAATTCTGACGTCATAAAATCTCCTGCAATAGGCCTATGAAGTTCATCATTGAATTCCATCTTATAGGACTACTATTTATATTGTGAAATAATAATATATATTATACTAGAAAGATGCAATTCTGGGAAATGCAAGTGTGGTTGCCGTGATGTGAGAATTAAGCCCATATATCTCGCAATGCCCATGTGTGGACATACTGTGTCAGTCTCATGTGGTCTATGACGTCAGACATCTATGATGTCAGTCATCTCCATCTATATAATATATATTTTGAATTTTTTTTTTTTTTTTTTTTAAATTGAATCATTTTCCCATTCTTATCTCTTAGCAAAATGCAAGCATGAGGAGTCCTGATGAAGCCGGTCAATTTGGCATGTGCGTGTGTGTGCGCGCGTGCGTGTGCGTGCGTGTGTGCGTGTGCGTGTGCGTGCGCGTGCGTGTGTGCGTGCGTGCGTGCGTGCTTGCGTGCGTGCGTGTGCGTGCGCGCGCGCGTGTGTGCCACCAATAAACTGTGGGAGGGCAACATAAACACAATTAACCTCCATGCTCTAATTGCCTTGTTTCTCATTTGCTTTTAGGCCTATTCTTGTCTCGCGGGGGTGTCGCTTAATGCCCAAAAAAGATGCTACTTACTTCTGTTCAGCTTTATGGCCTACCTATATCAATTAGCCTACTTGTTTTACGGCAGGCAGGCGACACCGTCCTCCTCCTATAAAGCATGTAAGTGTGTTCAGGGGCGTCACAAGGGGTAGGAAAGTGGGACTGAGTTACTGGGGCCCAAGGTGGAGGGGCCCTAGTAACGTTATCTATTGAAAAGTTGTGGAAAATGTGTGAAAATCTTTGAATAGGCCTACATGTATTTTTTTTAGCGAACATTTTCTAACTCAAATTTTGCTTCTGGGGGTCCCTGGAACTAAATATTTTGAGATCGGGGTCCGTGGCCAAATACATATCATCTTGGGAGTCCTTGACATAGGTTTCTTGCACACATTTTCACGATTAAAAAAAAAATAGCAGATATACAAGCTCGCAGCGCGGCACTCGGTGCCGCGCTGTGAGCTTGTATATCTGCTATTTTTCAATAGTTAACATTCATGGGGGGCCCGCACGCAGTGAATCCTTGTACCCAGGGCCCAGAATTTGGTGTGACGCCCCTGAGTGTGTTGACACCCCTTAGTGACAGCAGGCCTCACATCATCACACCGTTCAACTGTAGTCTTATGAAGTTGCTCTCAGCTCGGCATCACGCGGGTCACTTCTGCCACCCTCTTGTTTTGGGGGGTCCTTTGTCATAGCAGCCTGCACACACACACACACACACACACACACACACACACACACACACACACACACACACACGCACACACACACACACACACACACACACACACACACGCACACACACACACACACACACACACACACACACACACACACCCGCGCGCGCCCCCCTCCGCCATACCCGCAGCAGACACAATAGGACACAGAAACGGGGACACATCTGTCTGCATCGCCCCGTCCACTGTGTGTGGAAAAATAACATCACAGCGGGGCGTCTCTCTCTCTCTCTCTCTCTCTCTCTCTCTCTCTCTCTCTCTCTCTCTGTGTGTGTGTGTGTGTGTGTGTGTGTGTGTGTGTGTGTGTGTGTGTGTGTGTGTGTGTGTGTGTGTGTGTGTGTGTGTGTGTGTGTGCGTGCATGCGCGGCAGATGCTACATTGGACCGTTATGGCATGCTGTTACAGTAGCAGTGTAGGCTATAGTTGTGAGTGTGCGCATTGTGTGCACGTTTAACCGTTTTCACAATGATTAATGGCATAGGCCTAATAGCCTAATAATATTAGTAATAATACAAATAATAATAACTAGTAAGACACCTAAGGGCGAAAAGCAACCTCTCCCTAAAGGCGAGGTCGCTTTTCTAACCTATGTCAGTCTAACCAGTGTGGCTGGTTCTACAGACAGGGATCTCCATACATGGGCATGCATATAAGTTATTGTATGTGTCTGATGTGGCCTCCATATATGGGCATTCCCATATGAAGTCCTGTTAGGGGATTCTGTTAGTGTGGTTCCCCTGACATCACAGTGATGACATCAGCGATCTCCATATATGGCAGGTCAGCCTCCATATATGGGCAGGTCAGCCATAGGCATTGAGGTCAGCTATAGACATTATGTTGTTATACAGAATCACAGAAGGACATACTGGATGTGCCGGTTCTGATACTAAACTGCGACCTGCGGTCACAATAAGCCTTATCGCACTGGCACTGTTTTTTATGTCCTTGGTACAAGGTTCGGGTATTCTGTTTATGTGGACATAAATTACAATTTGACGTGTGTGTGTGTGTGTGTGTGTGTGTGTGTGTGTGTGTGTGTGTGTGTGTGTGTGTGTGTGTGTGTGTGTGTGTGTGCGTAAAACACAGAGAGAGACAGAGACAGAGTTCCATCTGTCATTAGAATCCAATTTCCACTGGGAACGCCTCGCGACCGAGGCGACGGCATACCTGGGTTCTTGCGCGGAGATCAACGCGGCTTTTGCTGATTGAAGCGGCGCTCGTGCGCGTGTCGTAAATGGCCCTATTGTTCTGGAAGGGGAGGGACGGGACGGGAGCGCGCATTCCAATTCTTCTGTTCCCCGCATTTTTGATTGACGTGCCAATTAGCGTTTAACCTCTCGTCCACGCCGCCGTGCGTGTGTATGTGTGTGTGCGTGCGTGTGTGTGAAGAGAAGAGAAATGAAGAGCTGATGTAGGCTATAAGGACATATAGAGGCTAAAGTGAGAAGGGTATTTTAAAGTTAATTTGACCCTTGCAAACGAAGGCCTAAATGTGTTTCCCTTGTCATTAAAGTTACATTCAATTGAATTGAATTGAGAGAGAGAGAGAGAGAGAGAGAGAGAGAGAGAGAGAGAGAGAGAGAGAGAGAGAGAGAGAGAGAGGGGGAGAGAGAGGTATGGTTGGTGTGGTACGTGTGAGGGAGAGATGTGTATTTGAGGAATGCAGCTTAAACCAGATAAACAAACACATACACATGCATGCGCGTGCCCACACACACACACACACACACACACACACACACACACACACACACACACACACACACAGACACACACACACACACACACACACACACACACACACACACACACACACACACACACACACACACACACACCCTTATTTGTCGACTATACACACTCATGCAAATGCAATTCATGATATGAAACTTTGCATGCTTGCTTGAACCTGGATTATGACACATTATCATCCAGTGCACACACACACACACGCGCACGCACACACACGCACGCGCGCACACACACACACACACACACACACACACACACACACACACACACACACACACACACACACACACACACACACACACACACACACCTCCTCCTCCTCCAGGGTCGTAGACCCAACCTGAACCTCTTCCTATAATTGTAAACCTAAACTGCAAAATCTGTTTTAATAAAGGGAACTTGTCCTCTCAATGTCTATTATATATTATATTTCAAATTCTACTAGAACCGTGGGGACATTTAATTTCGGAACTCACATTCGTATAGAAATACAACTACACATGGCACCCACGCACGCACGTACGCACGCGCACACACACACACACACACACACACACACACACACACACACACACACACACACACACACACACACACACACACACACACACACACACACACACACACACACACAGGACTCTTCAGCGTGCCCGTTGTGTTGGAGTGAATGACAGAGAGGAATGTCCCATGATGCTCTGGGGTTTCATTGGGGGCAAAGACGCAGCTGGATGCAAACTTTCAGCAACCGCCCCCCCATGCCCCCCCCATGCCCCCCTGCTGCCCCCTGTCCCAAATGCTTCCTCCACTCTTTGCCCTTTGACCCTAACCGTGTGTGTGGTAGGTGTGTGTGTGTGTGTGTGTGTGTGTGTGTGTGTGTGTGTGTGTGTGTGTGTGTGTGTGTGTGTGTGTGTGTGTGTGTGTGTGTGTGTGTGTGTGTGTGTGTGCGTGCGTGTACGTGCGCACGCGCGTGTGTGTGTGCGTGCGTGTGAAGTGTGAATTCAGGCCATATGTTCTCGGAGATGCAGTTGTGCACAGGGCCCGGTCATTAGTTTTAACACTCACGCACCCGCACGAGCGCACACGCACAAGCCTCTGTGTATTTTTACAAGACTGGAATGTTCAGGTTTCAGGCATTTTTATATTTTTTTAGATACATCCCCTCTTAACAATGAAAGAATTTAGCTGTTTTCTTTTTAACCTACATTGTATTGAGTCAGATCTGCTGTATGGCTCAGAATGCTGGGTAATTTTCAGCTGTGATTTAGTGTCTTGCTTCAGGGGCCCCTTGACTTTGCTGGGGCTGGGAATCAAACCGAGGACTCTCTGCTTTCCAGGCCCCAGTGGCCGACGGACCAGGACCACAGTCCTAAAGTAGCCTTGAGGTGTCCCCACCGGGAAACAACCTGGCCTCAGAACCCAAAACAAAGAAATAAAGGTGCCAACTGGAACCGTAGCTGTTTATTCAGATGCCACGGCACAGAGGAACCAAAGAATCAGGCCAAGGTTCTTAAAAGATTATTTTAATGTTTCTATACAGAACACGTAACAACTTAAACCCTATATCGTCACTGTCTGGTCAAAACCTCTTAACTCCATTTTTGAGGTTTTAGATTTTTTGGCATAAATCATGGTCATTGAACACCCTTTACGTGATGTGTAGGTTAAAATAATATTGAACCAATGATAAGTGGTAAAAAGCCCTTCGGTCAAAACCTCCTAACTCCACTTGAGCTCATTTTCCAGAAAATCAACATTTTGGAGTTAGGAGGTTTCGGCCCGACAGCAGAGATATTCATCAACCAGTGTCCTCCAGGGCTAATAGGTCCCGTTCTTTTACTCCCTCTGCACCAAATCTCTTAGTCTCCACAGAGTTTAAGATTATTTTGTTCTGTGTGTAAACATTTTGCACAGGACAGGAGCAGATGGAAGCAGACAGCCTTATGTTCCACACGGGAACAAAGAGGATTAAGTTGAGTTGAGTATTTGAGGCCTTAAGACCTGCAATGTCTGCTCTGCTTTTGGATTACCAATTCTGGCACATCCACACACGGACCACTTACTCTGATTGATGTCTTACATGTTTATGGAAACACATACAGTAGAGCAGTGGTTCCCAAACGTTTTGGCTCGAGACCCAAAAGAGAAATTAAACAATCGTCCCAGGACACAAACTAGTGAAAATAGCAGATCTATACATGTTCACAACGTGAGTAGATCGGCTATTTTTACTACATCGTTAAACATTTGTTTTCTAATTCATGGAATTTCTTTCATTTTAATAAAAAAAAAAAAAAGATTACGTATGACATTCTTTCGAAAGAAACATCATGTCTCTAATTCATGATCAGTTTTTTTAATAATAATTAAAAATAATTGAATAAACCCACAACAATTTAAGGTATATTTATTTACTTGAAAATGTACGTGAAAATTGTCCGCGACCCACAAATGGGTCCCGACCCACTATTTGGGAAACGGTGGAAGATCATCAGACACCCTCACCCTCACCTGAGTCCCAGCTTGATTGATTGATTGATTGATTGATTGATTGATTGATTGATTGATTGATTGATTGAAGTCTTTATTAGTCAGCAATGTAAACAGCGTGTGGTGCAGTTAGAAATTGAGGCTAAAAGGATAACACAAGGGAAGCTGTGGGCGCTGGGGGCGTGTTCCTCCACCCGCGTCATCAGCACCCACACCCTAGGTGGGGTTGGCGATAGGGCCTCTCTGTGGTGAGTTTGCATGTTCTCCCCGTGTCTCCTTGGGCATAGGCCCTCACACAAAAACATGCAGTAGTCCTGGTTTTTATACTACCTCCCCCTAGCCAGCCGGGTGCTCCCCAATGTCCCCTGGCGCGGCAGGGGGAGAGCGGAAACCAGGACTACAGGTTAGGTAGTCACCGGGTGAGAAATATGGGTTGCAAAAACGTGGGATAAAAAACATTTAGGAAAAAAAAAAAAAAAGTATAACACAAAAAGTCCCAGGGATTTGTTTCCATTGTGGTCCTCTGTAGTAATTTCATCATAGACACAATAACACATGTCATCAACAAATACAAACACTGCTGTATGTAGAAAAGAGATGGGAACCAGTGTTACTCATCCTCTAATGCAGGGCTACTCAACTTAGGAAGGCTCAGGGGCCACTCAGCAAAATACCAAGAGTCCAAAGGGCCGCAACCTAAAAATGACGGTCCTATTTTGGACGTTTACAATGATTTTGTAACAGGCTTCATGACAAGCTTAATAATTAAGTAAACACACAGAAAACAGCCACATTTCCATCTATATAAGCCAGGCCAAACCTCATGGAATGAAGACATTATCGAATTTGATCAAATTAGGCTTTAAGTAAAAATTAACAGAACTGGTTCAATCGTTTTGTAACCGCCCCTGTGTCTGGGTATGCAAGGCTAGTGAACTTTGGCAATGTAAAGGTATGTTTTCTCATGCCAATAACACTCCTTTTCATTAATAGGACGGATTTAAAATAAATAGACGTTTATATTTATTATTCAATCACTCAAACCCCAGCATCCCTATTCTTGGGGGACATTCACCAAAAATAGCCGATCTACAAGCTCACCACAAGATGCATTGGAGCTTGTAGATCGGCTAGTTTTGGTCAATCTCCTTCAATGAGCAGTTAGTTGTGTTTAAATTACAAAGCTCAAAGCATCAAACTGTTTTACAAGTACAGTACAACTGGCTGAGTTGAACTTTACTTGAGTTATTTTTTCCATAAAACAACAACTCTTAACCAAAACTAGCCGATCTACAAGCTCACAATGCATCTTGTGGTGAGCTTAGGGATGCTGGGGTTTGAGTGATCATTGAATAATAAGTATAAACGTCTATTTATTTTAAATCCGTCCTATTAATGAAAAGGAGCGTTATTGGCATGAGAAAACTTCCCCATTTGGGGTACAAGCATAGTTCCCTGGCTGCTACGATCTGTTGGAATGTGTGTGCACTGTATGTCGGTGCTGACTGGCGGAGCCCGAGCCGCGGAGGCAGAGACAAGCACAGACAAGGACTACGTCTTCACTAGCCTAAAACATGACGGTCGCAAGCGTTCATATCGCACGACCGTCATGCGTCTCCACTCCAGTGAGCCCGACTGTGGTTGTCTGCTGCAAAATCTCCGCAGATTTGTCTGTCTGACCGTCTCGTTGTACAATAGATCTAGTGTAGCCGCCAGCATCTCCGCACTACTGTGTTCAGGCTGTGTTCTGTGCATTGACTGCAATCGCTTCCTGACTACGGAGTCCACCGAGGCTCAAACATCACCGCATTTTGCGTTGCGCGTTAACTTTGACAGGCTTAGAAAAATCATATTTTTATTGGTATTGCCATGACGGGCCGCACAGACAGGCGGCGCGGGCCGCATGCGGCCCGCGGGCCGCGGGTTGAGTAGCACTGCTCTAATGGATGGTGTCAGGGCATTCCACACTTTGGTGTTAGAGTGGTAAAATGAGAAGTTTCCCATATTTGCTCTAAATGTGGCGTCACCAGATCATGGTCACTCCCTCTAGTATTGAGGCCGTGGGTTCCACTCACCAGTGGTGTAAAGTAACTGAGTACATTTACTTAAAGGGGCACTCCACCACTTTTCAACCTATCTTCATATAATTGGTCCTCACTCAAAAATATCTTTTTTTTTTTTTTTCTCAGAGGAGGGCTGTGGGCAGGTCAGAAACCCATCGTCTTGTGACATCATCGATTGCCAATCCAGCTTATAGAAACTGCAGGCTTTCTATTCCTGAAAAGTTGCAATTTTAAAGTGGAAGCCATTGTTCTCGCGATAATAAAAATCAAAATATTTTTTTCAAAAATATTGATTACATTTTTTTGGGGAAAATGATGATGTCACAAGACGATGGATTCTGAACTTCCCACAGCTCTCCTAGGATACTTGGACTGAGTAGAAAAGAATTGTGATATTTTATCATGAACAGGTTGAAAAGTGGTGAACTACTCCTTTAAGTACTGTACTTTTGAGGTGTTTGTACTTTACTTGAGTACTTCGGATTTCCAATAGTTTTAATCTTACTCCACTAGGCTACATCTCAGAAGCAAATATTGTACTAACCGATTTACGCACTAACTTTGGTTACTAGTTAATTTGCAGATATACATTATAATATTTAAGTGTGCCTGCTATGCAATAGCAAAACACTTATTGTAATCCGCCATACTTAAGTCATTAAGTCTTTCGCCACGAATTTCTGCACGTAATAACTGCCGCACAATTTACGCCACCGCCGCAATATATACATCAAAACGTGCGGCTCGGCCGGGAATGGTGTGCTATTACTTTTCTTTCCGATCCGCGTTACCATTGCGACGTAATTCGCAAAAAACGACGCCAAAAAACCCCATTGACTTAGAATGGGGGAAACTTCGGCACGTAATAACTGCCGCACGATTTACGCCACCCCCGCAATATCAAAATGTGCGGCTCGGCCGGGAATGGTGTGCTATTACTTTTCTTTCCGATCCGCTTTCCGATTGCGATGTAATTCGCAAAAAACAACGCCCAAAAACTCCATTGACTTTGAATGGGGGTCTCCGAAAAAAACCCAGAAACTTTGGCGCCACATAACTCTGCCATACTTTTGCCTAGCAACGTCATTTAAAATGTAAAATGCTCACACAACTTTGGTCTTTTTCCGACCAATAGGCATGAGCTGTAATTGATTAAGCCTCGCCCCCTCTTTAACAGGAAGTGCCCTTCACCAAACAGGAAGTGCCTCTATAACTCATGAACCGTTTGTCGTACAGACTTGCGGCTGGTGTCATACCTTTTCTTTTTTTCTCAATTTTTTTTTTCTCAATTTTTTTTTTCTCAAATTTTTTTTTCTCAAATTTTTTTTTCTCAAATCTTTTTTTTTCTCAAATTTTTTTTCTCAAATTTTTTTTTCTCAATTTTTTTTTCTCAATTTTTTTTTCTCAAATTTTTTTTTTCTCAAAATTTTTTTTTTCTCAAATTTTTTTTTCTCAATTTTTTTTCTCTAAAATTTTTTTTTCTCAAAAAATGTTTTTTCTCAACATTTTTTTCTCAATTTTTTTTTTCTCAAAACATTTTTTTCTCAATTTTTTTTTTCTCAAAATTTTTTTTTTCTCAAAATTTTTTTTTCTCAAAATTGTTTTCTCAAAATTATTTTTTTCTCAACATTTTTTTTTCTCACAATTTTTTTTTCAAAATTTCTTTTTCTCAAAAAAGTTTTTTTCTCAAATTTTTTTTCTCACAAAACAATTTTTTCTCAAAAAACTGTCGTTAAAGTGCGACCCGTGATAACGGCCAAAAATGCTCCAAAACGCCACTAATTAGTCGAAATGGCTGACTTCCTGTTTGGTTTCTGATTGGCTGCTGGCCTTGTGACGTGGGTAGAGCTGCGAGGGCCTGGTCATCGCTGCTTGCAGCTTTAATTCATTAATCGTCCATGACCTTAATTGGGGCCTATTTCGCCAAACAGGAAGTGCCCCTCACCAAACAGGAAGTGACCCTTGATCTCGTGAACCGTTTGTCATACAGACACGCGGGTTGCGTCAAATGAAATAACGCTAATGCTAACACCAACCGCTACACAAGGTTGCACAGACTTAGCGAGCTGCAGGCACACTTAAAATTTCTTAGAAATGTTCTCTTCTAGTTTATAACATACTTTTACCACTTTAGTCCTATTTTGTGCCTGTAGGCTATTTGAAAATAGCTGATCTACAAGCTCACAACGTGTGAGCTTGCATTTTGAGCTTGTAGATCTGCTATTTGTACTTTTACTTTTGGTACTTTAAGTATATTTTTAATGCCAATACTTTCGCACTTCAAGTCAAGTACATTTCGAATTCCACACTTTTACGTGTAACAGAGCACTTCTCCATTGCAGTAAAACAAGTCTGTTTTTCCATCACTGCCACTCACTTATGAGTTCAGTATGATGATGGTATTGCGGGGGCACTGTCCCTTTTGACTAAGTTCTTAAATACCGATCCCATTGATATTTGCTTAACCCCGTCTTCCACCTCGAGCCATCCCGAACTAGCAAAGTGCGTAGGAATTAGGTGGGTCTTGGGCTTAAGCCCAAGCCGGGCGATATACTCCATGGAATCCCCCCCTCCTCTTCTTGACCCACAACCACCTTGAAGCTTTTTCCTGCTGCTTTAATGATGTTTCTGGTGGCTTTCCTCTCCTCAGTCCTGCAATCCTCTAATGCCACAGAAATCCCCCCGCAGCCGTCCTCAATCGGCTCACGGCGGGCCCTCTAGCCTAGCGGCTCCACGGGGGCCTCCGCCAGCTACAGCGATTTGACCTTCTTTCGCTCATGGGCCCCCCTTCTCATGTCCCAAGGGTTCCCAAACTTTTGTCAGTGCCGCGACCCCTCAACATAATCATAGTTGAACTGTGGGGACCCCCCACCCCGACAAGCAGTTGGAGTTATTGGGGCGTTGCATTTAGTTTGGCTCGGTTCCACAGATGAATATTGCGGATCGGCTATTTTCAACAATATTTGCCTCTTTCTTGGGTAATGTTTGACAATTTGATATTAAAAAAGTCTTAAAGTCATTATATTGTAACTTAAGTAATGTGCAGATAGCCTAGTGTACACTTATACTGTATGTTCATGTCGGTTTGTTTATGTTGAGTGAGAACACAATGTTGCACATTAAGCTAATCATCAGGGGACCCCCAAAAATAATTTGGTGACCACTGCTCTATCCAGTGTGACTGTAAACTGTGAGTTCCAACAGCACCACTTTGCTTTGTACAGTCAGATGACAAGTCATACTTGCAAAGTAGAAATGCTTTCTTACAAGTCATTCCTATATCTTTTTTTTTTTAATTATGGAGATACCAGGGGTGTGAAGTAACTAAGTACATTTACTCAAGTACTAAGTACACTTTTGAGGTATTTGTACTTTACTTGAGTGTTTCCAATTTTCCAATACTTTTACTTCTACTCCGCTACATCTCGGATCCAAATATTGCACTTTTACTCCACTACATTTATTTGAAAACTTTAGTTACTAGTTACTTTATGTAAAACATACATAAAAACTACGTTAGCCATATTTTATACTTTGGCTATTTGAAAATAGGTATCTCTCTACTCCAGTGTTTCTCAAACATTTACATTTCAAGGTCTCCCCCTTAACCCTGAGGGTTCATTTGGTTCCATTTGTACACTGTCAGAGTTACAGACTTGTCTGGGTCAATTTAGACCCCCATAAAGCAGAGTTCTTCACCAGGGGGTCCGGGACCCCTAGGGGGTCCCCAGAGTTACTACAGGGGGTCCTCCAAATCCTTTGTGTGATAGAAACTTTTTTCTCCTTTTTTTGAACCCTAGTGTTCATATTCGGAGAACTTTAGCCAAAAACAGCAGATCTACAAGCTCACAACGCCTCACGCTGTGAGGCGTTGTGAGCTTGTAGATCGGCTATTTTTGGCAAAGAGGTTTGGTGGAGAGGGAAAAAGAGCAGACCAAGTACAGAGTGAAAGGTCACGTTTATTAAGTATTGACTGTTCAAGTGATTAAATATCTGAAAACACAAATTGACATGAATCCAAAATACTGATGATCGTGCTGTCAAACGATGGAACTATATGAACAGGTTGTGGGGGTCCCTGCTTCATATCTCTCTCTCAACTAAGGGGTCCCTGAAAATGTTGAAGACATTGCCATAAAGGAACCCACAGAGTCCCTGGAATCCACTATGAGAACCACTGGTCTATACTCTCACCTGTATCTGTCCTGTTCTTACCACGGCAACAGAGTGTGCGTGCGCGTGTGTGTGTACTGTATATATTTACTCTTGATGACAGTTGAGAATGTGTGAGAGGTGTGATGTTTGAAATCCAACTCGATAGCATGCACGCACGTGCACGTGCCCACACACACACACACACACACACACACACGCACACACACACACACACACGCACACACACACACACACGCACACGCACACACACGCACACGCACGCACACAGGCACGCACAGTCGCGCACACATGAATACACGTGCTCTCACACTGTCTTTACTCTGTTATTTAATTTTCCCCCTCTCCTCCTTCTCATCCTGTCTTTCTCTCCTCTTCTCTCCCGTATTCTTTCTTTCCTCTTTCTTTCTTCTTTCTTTTGTGTATCATCGTCCTCCTTGATGATTGGTTGGCGCCATTTTATTTCACAAGATTTCTTCTGATGTGCATCTGTTTAATTTGTTATATGTGTGTCCGTTTGTCCATGCCCCTCTCTCTCTCTCTCTCTCTCTCTCTCTCTCTCTCTCTCTCTCTCCTGTCTATTTCCTGTCAGGAAGGTGTAATAGATTATTCTGTCCCCTGGGGCGACTGCAATAACTTCCCCCTCTCTGCTCTGACCCTATACCCTATACCCCACACACACACACACACACACACACACGCACACACGCACACACGCACACACGCACACACGCGTGTGTGTGTGTGTGTGTGCGTGTGCGTGTGCGTGCGCGTGTGTGTGTGTGTGTGTGTGCGCGTGTGCGTGCGTGCGCGCGGTGAGGTGCGTGCGTGTGTGCGTGCACAGATAGACTACAGGAGATGACATCAGCATCCTGCTCTGTGGGGTGGTGATGTCATAATTGCTGGAGAGATGACATCACATACTTGCTCCCTTGAACTCAATTAGGAAGGAGATCTCATCACAATCACCATCAGAATGGGCTTTTATTGGTCCAAAGTGCTTTTACTGCCCATGCAATGAACCTTCACACATAGTGAGTGCTTTGGGTTGTGGGTTGTTTAATTCAGGTACCCAGGGTTAAGGCAAGGAAGAAGATCTAACATTATCATTATTATCTTGAACATTTCAAAAGAATTTTAAGAAATCTGGAAAAAGGTTAAACGTGATTTTTTTAAAACATCAATATAACAGTTACAGTATTAATGTGCCCAAATAGTGCAGGTTTTGAGCTTTTTCCTTGTTTGTGCAGGCAGTTTCCTTGTAGAAATTGAAAGAAGTGAAATTGGTATTAAATGGAATCACGTGGCTCTGCAGGGGACACACATAGAAATGACGTGGCTGAGGCTCCAATGTGGCTCTCAGACTGTGAAATCCAGGCATCACTGTCATGATCACGACCTCAGCCCCTCCCTGTTTGTCCATGCTTGTCCTTTGTCTTGCTCTGCCCCTGCCATGCCTCCCTGCTCCTATCTCTCCTCAGCCAATCTCCCCTGTCCTCTGTGGCCTAGAGAAGAGTCTGAGACCCCTTTTCCACCAAAATAACTTTGGTTCTAGAACTGGTTCCGTTCTAGATTCTTGGTACCTTGGTGCTTTCATGGAACTGGCGGCCATTTTTTGGTTCCAGTTCCGAAACCAACTTTAGGGTTCTGAACCAATTCATTTTCAGTGGAAATGCTCTGAAATGGTTCAATAGAGGGTATGCGCATGCATAAAGTGAATGGCATATCGAGTGGCAAATTGAGTGGCAAAGTGAGTGGTGAAGTGAGTTTAACGTTGTTTAACGTTGTTTAATACAATCAGATAGGACTTTTCTGTTAGGATGTATGGGCTGTCAAGGCCAGAAAGTAGTTTTTTGCCACTCAGTAGGCGTTCCTGCATAACTTCCGGGTATGATGATGATGTCACGCGCATACCCTCTATATTAGGCGGGGAAAAACTTACTGAACTGGTTCAACACCAGTGGAAAAGGGTTGCCCTGAGTACCATCAAGGACCAGCTGGGCCTGGTTGGGTGATGAGCCACGGAGACTATTTAAGCTGTGTCCTTAAGGTTGTGTGTGACAGAACTGTGTTCAGTGTGTGTGTTGAATTAGTGATGGCTGGCAACCCTTCGGTTTTGCTGGGAAATAAAATGTTGCGATATGGTTGCGAAAAAAAAAGGTTTTTAATTTCATCTTTAACTGTTATAAAGCCACTAAACCATGACCGTGTGTGGCTTATTGCTGTATTCTACCACAAGAGCCTTCCAGTAAAGATAGATATGCTACTACACACTGTAAACTCCATGGGAAATAAGGAGCAAAGTAATAAATCCAGAATGATTGGGGGCTTTTGCTGCGCAGATGTACAAATAAACACATGTATGAATAAATAAAGTGTTGCTCAATGGAAGCGACTGTGGGTGTTGATTGACAGGCGGTGGCCTGGGGATATGATGCAATGACAGTCGCATGGCTGCAGGTCGTTATTCATTAGAGTGATGGCGTGTGGTGTCCCGCGCGTGCACGCTTACGTGCGCACGCACACACACTGGTGGTTGACGTTATATAATCATCATAATTAAACCGCAGAGTAACTTTACAAGATAATTAACACTGAAGTGTTTACCAGAGCCTGTGAGTGTGTGTGTACCGGTATGTGTATGTGTGTGCGCGACTGCGCGTGCGTGCAACTTTTTGTACGCGTGGACATTTTTGTGTGTGTTTGTGTATTGTGTGGTTGAGTGTGTATGTATGTGTGTTTATTGGTGTGCCTTTGTGTGTGTTCATTTATGTGTTTCTGTGTATTGGCCTACCTACTTACGTGCGTGCGTGTGTGTGTGTGTGTGTGTGTGTGTGTGTGTGTGTGTGTGTGTGTGTGTGTGTGTGTGTGTGTGTGTGTGTGTGTGTGTTCGTGTGCACATGCATGGACCCATGTGCACGTCTATTTGTGTTTATGTGTTGTTGCGGTATGTGCCCAGCACACACCTGGAATTTGTACTCTGCATTTAGCCATCCTAACTATTAGCGCGCGTGTGTGCGTGTGTCTTTGCTTTATTGTTTTGTTTTAGGTATTCACACAATAAAAACAGAACAAACATTATTATTAAAAGACAGGATAAGTGCTGGTGAGAAAGACAACGCATATAGATTCAAGGTTCTCAGCCAAATAAACAAACAAGTTCTAAGTTAAACATAGTAATCAACTGGCTGTGAGTGCGTGCGTGCGTGCGTGCGTGCGTGCGTGCGTGCGTGCGTGCGTGCGTGCGTGCGTGCGTGCGTACGTACGTACGTGTGTGCGTGCATGCGAGCATGGTGTAAAGTAACTTAGTACATTTACTCAAGTACTGCATCTTTTGTAGATCGGCTATTTTCAAAAGATCTTTTTACATTTTATACATCCAAAAACTTGTGAAATGGGACCTTCTGCATAAGGAGCACTTTTACTTTTGTACTTTAAGTATATTTTGAGACAAATTCATTTGCGCTTTTACATAAGTCAATTTTGAGTTCCCAGACTTTTACTTGTAACAGAGTATACATTGCAGTATTGTGTGTGTTGTGTTGCAGGCAGGCATGTGTTGTGCACACATAGACATCGATGGGGGGCTTGAGCCCCGGCCCTTTCATCCGTCTGTAAAAAGTGCCCTCTCCAGACCATGAATGCAGTTTTTACTATGGTGAAAGAAACGCAAATGCCCTCTTTCCATGCCATACCTGAAGGCGGCATTCAAGAGAATTGCCTTGTCCAAACCAGTGGTGCAATGGTGATTCAATGTTTGGGGGGTCGCGAACGTCGCTCAACACCTACTATACAGGTCTAATGATATGCATATAGGCTCGTTTCTTTGTTAAAACAGTTGTCGAGGTGTGAACTTGGCCCAGAAAAGATATGGGTCATCGGGGGCGCGCGACCCAAGACTACGGTAACACTGGTGCAAACTCTCAAACTCTCCTTGAATGCAGCATCTTATGTTGACAGAATTGCCCTCTCTGTGTAGAAATCATAGACTGTAAAAATATATGGACAAAACAAAGCCATTAGTTTCTATGCAGCGCAAATGACACATTTTGGGTCGGAGCCTCCCGAAATACAGCACACGAAGAAGAACACAGCCGGCTGGTATCAGCTTAGTTGGCCACGCTCCCCGCAACTTTATCATCAATTTTAACACCGTATTTTCACAAAATGCATATCATGGTGATTGAAAGGCATTATTTTACTAGCGATAGGAACCATAAAGTATTTATGAAAATGTTAATTAAGGTTAGAAAACGAAAGGGGGAAATGAATGGGGTCCAATGGAGAACAATTCTTTTTGCGATCGGCCGGGGGGGGGGGGGGGGGGGGGGGGGTGGGGGGGGGGTGGGAACAGCGCAACTAGCGGCCAACCATAGGAAGTTTTAGTTCCGTATTGGAATCATTTTAAATCGGCGGAACTATTCCCCTGGTAGAAATCCATTCCGTTACGCCACATCTCCAGTATTGACTTGATTATGCTTAGTTCAGTGTGGTATCACGCACCGAAAATAGCATAGAGCTTGGAGTTCTGCTATTTTCGATATTTTCACCAAAAGGTCCTTTTAGAAATGTCAGCCCCTGCCTCTGTAACATTCTCTGCACGTCCCTGGTTGCAGGCGTCAACGTGATGCTGAGGAAGATCGCGGTGGCGGCGGCCAACCATAGGAAGTTTTAGTTCCGTATTGGAATCATTTTAAATCGGCGGAACTATTCCCCTGGTAGAAATCCATTCCGTTACGCCACATCTCCAGTATTGACTTGATTATGCTTAGTTCAGTGTGGTATCACGCACCGAAAATAGCATAGAGCTTGGAGTTCTGCTATTTTCGATATTTTCACCAAAAGGTCCTTTTAGAAATGTCAGCCCCTGCCTCTGTAACATTCTCTGCACGTCCCTGGTTGCAGGCGTCAACGTGATGCTGAGGAAGATCGCGGTGGCGGCGGCCTCCAAGCCCTCGGTGGAGATCAACCAGGAGGGAGAGACCCTGTCCATCCGCACCTCCACCTCCGTGAGGACCACCCACGTCACCTTCACCGTGGGACAGGAGTTCAACGAGTCCACCGTGGACGGACGGCCGTGCACGGTGCGCACGCACACATACATACTGTACATGCACATAGACCAGGGGTTCTCAACTTTTTGATTTGATTTGATTTGATTTGGCCTACTATATTTTGAGGATATCAACATTTTTAGGATGGTGACTGCACAAACACCAACTTTACAATTCTTAGCTGTTTTTATCCATGACTCTCTAAAGCTGCAAATAGCTGATTTACAAGCTCACATTGCGTCGCCGCCTGTAAATCCAGCTATTTTCGGTGCGCGACACTGACGTGCCACCAAGTGTGAATCAGGCCATAACTCTTAATCCGAACCCTCGTCACCTAAACCTAACCTCTGATCGCCCTGACCCCAGCCTAACTCCAGAAATAACCTTTAACCATAAAACAACCATGTTTCATTGAAATAAATTCTGTCAAATTCTACTGTTATATGTGGACATTTGGCCCTCGTAAGTGTAGTAATTCAAGCACACGCACACGCACACGCACACACACACACACACGCACAGTCGCGCACACACACACACACACACACACACACACACACACACACACACACACACACACACACACACACACACACACACTCTACTATGCGTGGATGGAAACTCCGGCCTCTATACGCACACTCAGTCAGCACTGATGCTATCATCAGGGGAGTACTCCCCATAGCTGCTGTTTCATTTCTTCACTCTACACTCTCTCTCTCTCTCTCTCTCTCTCTCTCTCTCTCTCTCTCTCCGTCTCTCTCTCTCTCTCCCTCCAGTGTGACGGTCTCCAAAGCAAACACAGGGTTCCATTCACAGAGGATGTGTTCATGTGTTTATTATCACCTCACAGTCATCCTTCCCCACTCGGTCACGCCCCGCGGTGCACCGGGGTCACCCCGCCCTGCGCTCCCTGCCTCTGCACTGTGCTGTTTACATCCATCCATTCATCCACCCATTCCTTCATTCATCCACTCGTCCTTCTAGCCGTCCAACTATTTGTTCACCCATCTGTCCATCTATCCGTCCGCCCGTCCGTCCGTCCGCCCGTCCATCCTACCATCACTTAGGGCCGATGAATATTCCACATTTTAGAGCTGATTCGGTTCGGTTCAGGGTGTCTCAACAACATCTCGGCAGTACCGAACAGCCCACGTTATGATGCTACTTCTGAATGACGTCATATTGTAGTTTGGACAGAGCCGGACCGATTTAAACTCAGATATAAAAGTGGAGTATGCATCTGCCCTTATTGTTAAGGATGTTTTTGATAGCCATACTGCTTATCTTTACCAGCTCCTATTGACGCTCCTATCAATACTCCCCAACATAATATTCAGCAGAATGTTCTATAAAATTAATAGACGTGTCTTCCATGACACTGGTGGATGTTTAATAATAATAATAATTGTGTGTGTGTGTGTGTGTGTGTGTGTGTGTGTGTGTGTGTGTGTGTGTGTGTGTGTGTGTGCGTGTGTGTGTGTGCGTGTGCAGAGTCTTCCTCGCTGGGAGACGGACAGCAAGATCAGCTGTGAGCAGACTCTTCAGAAGGGGGAGGGGCCTAAGACGTCCTGGACCCGGGAGATGACCAATGACGGAGAGCTGATCCTGGTAAGACCCGCCCACCAATCGTCTTGTCAGTACGGGTCCATTTGGTTCCATTTGTACACTCTCAGAGATATGTGGGTCCTTGAAGTATCACTGGCCAGATGGCCAAGACATGGCCCCTATCTGTGTGGCTGGTCCAGATAGGGAGCTCCATGTATGGGCATAAAAGGGAATGTATGTTGTGATGTCATGGGAACCACTCTAACAGAATCCCTTTTATGCCCATATATGGAGATCCCTGATGTCACTTCATATTCCCATATGATGTCACTTCATATGGGAATGGCCATATATGGAAGAAGACAGCCCATATCTGTGTGTCTGGTTCCGATAGGGATCTCCATGTATGGGCATAAAAGGGATTGTATGTTGTGATGTCATGGGAACCACTCTAACAGAATCCCCTTTATGCCCATATATGGAGATCCCTGATCATCAATATTAAGCCCATAATCTAACAGGACTTCATATGGAATGCCCATGGAGGAAGACAGCCTATATCTGTGTGGCTGGTTCAAACAGGGATCTCCATGTATGGGCAAAAAAAGGGATGTACTATATACAGTACATGGATCTCCAGGTCTCCATATATGGGTAACTGGTCCGATATACATCACTGGCCAGATCCCAAGAATTGGTGCGGTCGCATGTTGCCCTGAGGTGTCTTAATCATTTATTTCCAATATAGCTGCTGTGCATAGGATCTATTAAAGCTGAAATATGTAGTTTAATGGACAAAAGCTTATTTAATAAAAAGGAGAGTGCAACGCACATCCAAGTG
>NC_137811.1:16508100-16533100 GCF_963921795.1 Nannobrachium achirus | reverse complement strand
TGAAAAGTTGTGGAAAATGTGTGAAAATCTTTGAATACATGTATTTTTTTAAGCGAACATTTCTAACTCAAATTTTGCTTCTGGGGGGGTCCCTGGAACTAAATATTTTGAGATCGGGGGTCCGTGGCCAAATACATATCATCTTGGGAGTCCTTGACATAGGTTTCTTGCACACATTTTCACGATTTAAAAAAAAATAGCAGATATACAAGCTCGCAGCGCGGCACTCGGTGCCGCGCTGTGAGCTTGTATATCTGCTATTTTTCAATAGTTAACATTCATGGGGGGCCCCGCAGTGAATCCTTGTACCCAGGGCCCAGAATTTGGTGTGACGCCCCTGAGTGTGTTGACACCCCATAGTGACAGCAGGCCTCACATCATCACACCGTTCAACTGTAGTCTTATGAAGTTGCTCTCAGCTCGGCATCACGCGGGTCACTTCTGCCACCCTCTTGTTTTGGGGGGTCCTTTGTCATAGCCTGCACACCCACCCACACACACACACACACACACACACACACACACACACACACACACACACACACACACACACACACCCGCGCGCGCCCCCCTCCGCCCTACCCGCCGCAGACACAATAGGACACAAAAACGGGGACACATCTGTCTGCATCGCCCCGTCCACTGTGTGTGGAAAAATAACATCACAGCGGGGCGTCTCTCTCTCTCTCTCTCTCTCTCTCTCTCTCTCTCTCTCTCTGTGTGTGTGTGTGTGTGTGTGTGTGTGTGTGTGTGTGTGTGTGTGTGTGTGTGTGTGTGTGTGTGTGTGTGTGTGTGTGTGTGTGTGTGTGTGTGTGTGTGCGCGCGCGGCAGATGCTACATTGGACCGTTATGGCATGCTGTTACAGTAGCAGTGTAGGCTATAGTTTTGAGTGTGCGCATTGTCTGCGCGTTTAACCGTTTTTCACAATGATTAATGGCATAGGCCTATTAGTCTAATAATATTAATAATAATACAAAATAATAATAACTAGTAAGACGCCAAAGGGCGAAAAGCAACCTCTCCTTAAAGGGTGAGGTCGCTTTTCTAACCTATGTCAGTCTAACCAGTGTGGCTGGTTCTACAGACAGGGATCTCCCTATATGGGCATGCATATAAGGGATTGTATGTGGCTGATTCCCATATGAAGTCCTGTTAGGGGAACCACACTAACAGAATCCTTTGTATGCCCATATATGGAGATCCCTGTCTGTAGAACCAGCCTGGTTAGACTGACCATGTTGGCATTCACAGGTATGGCTCAATATTGATGACATCAGGGCTCTCCATATATGGGCATAAAGGGGTTCTGTTAGTGTGGTTCCCCTGACATCACAGTGATGACAACAGGGATCTCCATATATGGGCAGGTCAGCCATAGGTATTGAGGTAAGCCATAGGCATTGCGTTCAGATATAGACATTATGTTGTTATACAGTACTGGATGTGCCGGTTCTGATACTAAACTGCGACCTGCGGTCTCAATAAGCCTTATCGCACTGGCACTGTTTTTGGAGCTGTGTGGAACACAAGCTCCCCTATACGTGGCCGTGTGTGTAGGTATGTGGGTATGTGGGTGGGTGGGTGGGTCTGTGGGTCTGTATGTAGCCTGTATGTAGTAACCCTGGGTGACCAGAGAGGTGCTGTTGAGTCTAGCCTGCCCTGAGCATCAACTGCAATACACACACACACACACACACACACACACACACACACACACACACACACACACACACACACACACACACACACACACACACACAGCTCCACTTCGAACAGAGGTTCGATTTTTATGTCCTTGGTACAAGGTTCGGGTATTCTGTTTATGTGGACATAAATTACAATTTGACATGTGTGTGTGTGTGTGTGTGTGTGTGTGTGTGTGTGTGTGTATGTGTGTGTGTGTGTGTGTGTGTGTGTGTGTGTGCGTAAAACACAGAGAGAGACAGAGACAGAGTTCCATCTGTCATTAGAATCCAATTTCCACTGGGAACGCCTCGCGACCGAGGCGACGGCATACCTGGGTTCTTGCGCGGAGATCAACGCGGCTTCTGCTGATTGAAGCGGCGCTCGCGCGCGTGTCTTAAATGGCCCTATTGTTCTGGAAGGGGAGGGACGGGACGGGAGCGCGCATTCCAATTCTTCTGTTCCCCGCATTTTTGATTGACGCGCCAATTAGCGTTTAACCTCTCGTCCACGCCGCCGTGCGTGTGTATGTGTGTGTGTGTGTGTGTGTGTGTGTGTGTGTGTGCGTGCGTGTGCGTGTGTGTGTGTGTGGATGAAAGAGTGCATGGTCACAGTTAATTGGCAGGACAAGAGAAGAGAAATGAAGAGCTGATGTAGGCTATAAGGACATATAGAGGCTAAAGTGAGAAGGGTATTTTAAAGTTAATTTGACCCTTGCAAACGAAGGCCTAAATGTGTTTCCCTTGTCATTAAAGTTACATTCAATTGAATTGAATTGAGAGAGAGAGAGAGAGAGAGAGAGAGAGAGAGAGAGAGAGAGAGAGAGAGAGAGGGAGAGAGAGGTATGGTTGGTGTGGTACGTGTGAGGGAGAGATGTGTATTTGAGGAATGCAGCTTAAACCAGATAAACAAACACATACACATGCATGCGCGTGCCCACACACACACACACACACACACACACACACACACACACACACACACACACACACACACACGCGCACGCGCGCGCACACACACACACACACACACACACACACACACACACACACACACACACACACACACACACACCCTCATTTGTAGACTAGTACGACTACACACTCATGCAAATGCAATTCATGATATGAAACTTTGCATGCTTGCTTGAACCTGGATTATGACACATTATCATCCAGTGCACACGCGCACACACTCGCACACACACACACACACACCCACACACACACACACACACACACACACACACACACACACACACACACACACACACACACACACACACACACACACACACACACACCTCCTCCTCCTCCTCCTCCAGGGTCGTAGACCCAACCTGAACCTCTTCCTATAATTGTAAACCTAAACTGCAAAATCTGTTTTAACAAAGGGAACTTGTCCTCTCAATGTCTATTATATATTATATTTCAAATTCTACTAGAACCGTGGGGACATTTAATTTCGGAACTCACATTCGTATAGAAATACAACTACACATGGCACCCACGCGCGCGCGCACGCACGCACGCACGCACGCACACACACACACACACACACACACACACACACACAGGACTCTTCAGCGTGCCCGTTGTGTTGGAGTGAATGACAGAGAGGAATGTCCCATGATGCTCTGGGGTTTCATTGGGGGCAAAGACGCAGCTGGATGCAAACTTTCAGCAACCGCCCCCCCATGCCCCCCCCATGCCCCCCTGCTGCCCCCTGTCCCAAATGCTTCCTCCACTCTTTGCCCTTTGACCCTAACCGTGTGTGTGGTAGGTGTGTGTGTGTGTGTGTGTGTGTGTGTGTGTGTGTGTGTGTGTGTGTGTGTGTGTGTGTGTGTGTGTGTGTGAGTGTGTGTGTGTGTGTGTGTGTGTGTGTGTGTGTGTGTGTGTGTGTGTGCGCGTGTACGTGCGCGCGCGCGTGTGTGTGCGTGCGTGCGTGCGTGTGAAGTGTGAATTCAGGCCATATGTTCTCGGAGGTGCAGTTGTGCACAGGGCCCGGTCATTAGTTTTAACACTCACGCACCCGCACGAGCGCACACGCACAAACCTCTGTGTATTTTTACAAGACTGGAATGTTCAGGTTTCAGGCATTTTTATATTTTTTAGATACATCCCCTATTAACAATGAAAGAATTTAGCTGTTTTCTTTTTAACCTACATTGTATTGAGTCAGATCTGCTGTATGGCTCAGAATGCTGGGTAATTTTCAGCTGTGATTTAGTGTCTTGCTTCAGGGGCCCCTTGACTTTGCTGGGGCTGGGAATCAAACCGAGGATTCTCTGCTTTCCAGGCCCCAGTGGCCGACGGACCAGGACCACAGTCCTAAAGTAGCCTTGAGGTGGTCCCCACCGGGAAACAACCTGGCCTCAGAACCCAAAACAAAGAAATAAAGGTGCCAACTGGAACCGTAGCTGTTTATTCAGATGCCACGGCACAGAGGAACCAAAGAATCAGGCCAAGGTTCTTAAAAGATTATTTTAATGTTTCTATACAGAACACGTAACAACTTAAACCCTATATCGTCACTGTCTGGTCAAAACCTCTTAACTCCATTTTTGAGGTTTTAGATTTTTTGGCATAAATCATGGTCATTGAACACCCTTTACGTGATGTGTAGGTTAAAAAATTATATTGAACCAATGATAAGTGGTAAAAAGCCCTTTGGTCAAAACCTCCTAACTCCACTTGAGCTCATTTTCCCGAAAATGAACATTTTGAAGTTAGGAGGTTTCGGCCCGACAGCAGAGACATTCATCAACCAGTGTCCTCCAGGGCTATAGTTGGTCCCCTTCTTTTACTCCCTTTAGTCTACACCAAACCTCTTAGTCAAAAAACAGACTCTCCACAGAGTTTAAGATTATTTTGTTCTGTGTGTAAACATTTTGCACAGGACAGGAGCAGATGGAAGCAGACAGCCTTATGTTCCACACAGGAACAAAGAGGATTAAGTTAAATTGAGTATTTGAGGCATTAAGACCTGCAATGTCTGCTCTGCTTTTGGATTACCAATTCTGGCACATCCACACACGGACCACTTACTCTGATTGATGTCTTACATGTTTCTGGAAACACATACAGTAGAGCAGTGGTTCTCAAACGTTTTGGTTCGAGACCCAAAAGAGAAATTAAACAATCGTCCAGGACCCAAACTAGTGAAAATAGCAGATCTACATGCTCACAACGTGAGTAGATTGGCTATTTTTACTACATCTTTAAACATTTGTTTTCTAATTCATGGAATTTCTTTCATTTTAATTAAAAAAAAAAAAGATTACGTATGACATTCTTTCGAAAGAAACATCATGTCTCTAATTCGTGATCAGTTTTTTTAATAATAATTAAAAATAATTGAATAAACCCACAAAAATTTAAGGTATATTTATTTACTTGAAAATGTACGTGAAAATTGTCCGCGACCCACAAATGGGTCCCGACCCACTATTTGGGAAACAGCGCAGCAGACGGTGGAAGATCATCAGACACCCTCACCCTCACCTGAGTCCCAGCTTGATTGATTGATTGATTGATTGATTGATTGATTGATTGATTGATTGATTGATTGAAGTCTTTATTAGTCAGCAATGTAATTGTAAACAGCGTGTGGTGCAGTAAGAAATTGAGGCTAAAAGGATAACACAAGGGAAGCTGTGGGCGCTGGGGGCGTGTTCCTCCACCCGCGTCATCAGCACCCACACCCTAGGTGGGGTTGGCGATAGGGCCTCTCTGTGGTGAGTTTGCATGTTCTCCCCGTGTCTCCTTGGGCATAGGCCCTCACACAAAAACATGCAGTAGTCCTGGTTTTTATACTACCTCCCCCTAGCCAGCCGGGTGCTCCCCAATGTCCCCTGGCGCGGCAGGGGGAGAGCGGAAACCAGGACTACAGGTTAGGCAGTCACCGGGTGAGAAAAATGGGTTGCAAAAACGTGGGATAAAAAACATTTAGAAAAAAGAAAAAAAAAAAGTATAACACAAAAAGTCCCAGGGATTTGTTTCCATTGTGGTTTCCTCTGTAGTCAATTCATCATAGACACAATAACACATGTCATCAACAAATACAAACATTTGAGTAACCAGTGTTACTCATCCTCTAATGGATGGTGTCAGGGCATTCCACACTTTGGTGTTAGAGTGGTAAAATGAGAAGTTTCCCATATTTGCTCTAAATTTGGCGTCACCAGATCATGGTCGCTCCCTCTAGTGTTGTGGCCGCGAGTTCCACTCACCAGTGGTGTAGAGTAACTGAGTACATTTACTACATTTACTGTACTGTACTTTAGAACAATGTTGAGGTGTTTGTACTTTACTTGAGTACTTCGAATTTCCAATAGTTTTAATTTTACTCCACCAGGCTACATCTCAGAAGCAAATATTGTGCTAACCGATTTACGCACTAACTTTGGTTACTAGTTAATTTGCAGATATAAATTATAATATTTTAAAACATACTTTTACCACTTGAGCCCTATTTTGTACCTGTAGGCTATTTGAAAATAGCTGATCTACAAGCTCACAACGTGTGAGCTTGCATTTTGAGCTTGTAGATCTACTATTTGTACTTTTACTTTTGGTACTTTAAGTATAATTTTATGCCAATACTTTCGCACTTCAAGTCAAGTACATTTCGAATTCCACACTTTTACGTGTAACAGAGCACTTCTCCATTGCAGTAAAACAAGTCTGTTTTTCCATCACTGCCACTCACTTATGAGTTCAGTATGATGATGGTATTGCGGGGGCACTGTCCCTTTTGACTAAGTTCTTAAATACCGATCCCATTGATATTTGCTTAACCCCGTCTTCCACCTCGAGACATCCCAAACTAGCAAAGTGTGTAGGAATTAGGTGGGTCTTGGGCTTAAGGCCAAGCCGGGCGATATACTCCATGGAATCCCCCCCTCCTCCGCCTGACCCACAACCACCTTGAAGCTTTTTCCTGCTGCTTTAATGATGTTTCTGGTGGCTTTCCTCTCCTCAGTCCTGCAATCCTCTAATGCCACAGAAATCCCCCCGCAGCCGTCCTCAATCGGCTCACGGCGGGCCCTCTAGCCTAGCGGCTCCACAGGGGCCTCCGCCAGCTACAGCGATTTGACCTTCTTTCGCTCATGGGCCCCCCTTCTCATGTCCCAAGGGTTCCCAAACTTTTGTCAGTGCCGCGACCCCTCAACATAATCATAGTTGAACTGTGGGGACCCCCCACCCCGACAAGCAGTTGGAGTTATTGGGGCGTTGCATTTAGTTTGGCTCGGTTCCACAGATGAATATTGCGGATCGGCTATTTTCAACAATATTTGCCTCTTTCTTGGGTAATGTTTGACAATTTGATATTAAAAAAGTCTTAAAGTCATTATATTGTAACTTAAAGGAGACATCCAGACCAAAACACATATAGGGTTAAATCTGCCTTTTATCATACCCCTTCATACCTGCTTTAGTCGATTTCTTTCACGGCTGCCCCTGTTGCTAGATTTCGGCTGCTCCTGTTGCTAGATTTCGCGGGCTCTCTCATAACTAACACAGTGGATTGTCCTTAGGCTAGTGCGGTTATTTCTTTAGCTTCAAAGTTAGTATTTTTTTATTGGATTGTGTTTACACAACGTCCAGAGACCAACCACACCGCTGTTTTGACCTTACAGGCACCCTTACTTGTCAAACAGACCCCTCCCTTTCTAGCCTCTCCTCTCCCTGCTCTGGTGCAGAGCAGAAGCCGTTTGGCAAGTAAGGGTGCCTGTGAGGTCAAAACAGCGGTTTGGTTGGTCTCAGGACGTTGTGTAAACATAATCCAATCAAAAAATACTAGCTTTGAAGCTAAAGAAATAACCGCACTAGCCTAAGGACAATCCACTGTGTTAGTTATGAGAGAGCCCGCGAAATCTAGCAACAGGGGCAGCCGAAATCTAGCAACAGGGGCAGCTATGAAAAAAAATCGACTAAAGCAGGTATGAAGGTGTATGATAAAAGGCAGATTTAACCCTATATGTGTTTTGGTCTGGATGTCTCCTTTAAGAAATGTGCAGATACCCTAGTGTACATTTTACTGTATGGTCATGTCGGTTTGTTTATGTTGAGTGAGAAGACAATGTTGCACATTAAGCTAATCATCAGGGGACCCCCAAAAATAATTTGGTGACCACTGCTCTATCCAGTCTGACTGTAAACTGTGAGTTCCAACAGCACTAGGGGTGGATATTTGCAAGAATCTTGTGATGCAATGTGTATCACGATACTTGGGTCACGATGCAATAGTATCACGATATATTGCGAGTCTTTGTGATACGATACTATTGCAATACTATTGCGATACTATTGCGATATATTAGCTTTAAAAGCTGAAGACGCTGCTCTAATGTTGTTGTTTTTGTCGTTCGCAGCCATTTTCTCGAGAGACCTCACTCACTCAACCGTGGGAAGAGGAAGTAGCTACTATTGTAAAGCGATATCTAGAGGCAGCAGAGTGTTAGTACCGGACTTCTACCATTGATTCCTATGCCTGGGAACATATTTTATTTTCCTCAAAGTATCGCGATACTATAGCCTGAAGTATCGACACTGTATTGGCAAATAAACTATTAAGATGTATTGCCATATCGATTATATTGCCCACCCCTAAACAGCACCACTTTGCTTTGAACAGTCAGATGACAAGTCATACTTGCAAAGTAGAAATGCTTTCTTACAAGTCATTCCTATATATATATTTTTTAATTATGGAGATACCAGGGGCGTGAAGTAACTAAGTACATTTACTCAAGTACTGTACTTAAGTACACTTTTGAGGTATTTGTACTTTACTTGAGTGTTTCCAATTTCCAATACTTTTACTTCTACTCCGCTACATCTCGGATCCAAATATTGCACTTTTACTCCACTACATTTATTTGAAAACTTTAGTTACTAGTTACTTTGCAGATAAAAAAAAATATATAATAATATAAAACATACTAAACCACATTAGACCTATTTTATACTTTGGCTATTTGAAAATAGGTATCTCTCTACTCCAGTGTTTCTCAAACATTTACATTTCAAGGTCTCCCCCTTAACCCTGAGGGTTCATTTGGTTCCATTTGTACACTGTCAGAGTCAAAGACTTGTCTGGGTCAATTTAGACCCCCATAAAGGAAGGGTGTCAATTGGGTATGGCAGGGGTATGCAGCTGCCATACCCTGGGTCCTGGGGGGAAAATAAAAGTTACTTTTAGTTTTAAATATAAATCCATTGATGTTTCTTTGTCTATCTGAGCTGGTTATTATGTTGTTAAATCACAGTAAAATAACTACAAATGCAAAATTTAACAAAATGGTCACTTTAACATGGTATTATAATCATATTCCACACTTGTATTCTCCCCACTTGAACAACCGTTCCAGGCTGCCATATCCAGCCCAAGAAACTGTAGAAACTAGGGGAAAAAAATGTAATGTACAAATAAATGTATCATGCCTGTTGCTTGCACGCGTGCCTTCGCGCGCGTGCAAGACACCAGTCATATTGCCATACCTTTTTCTGAACTGACGCCACTGAAGGAACCCACAGAGTCCCTGCAATCCACTATGAGAACCACTGGTCTATACTCTCACCTGTATCTGTCCTGTTCCTACCACGGCAACAGAGTGTGCGTGCGCGCGCGTGTACTGTATATATTTACTCTTGATGACAGTTGAGAATGTGTGAGAGGTGTGATGTTTGAAATCCAACTCGATAGCATGCACGCACGTGCACGTGGCCACACACACACACGCACACACACACGCACACGCACACAGGCACGCACAGTCGCGCACACATGCATACACGTGCTCTCACACTCCCTTTACTCTGTTATTTAATTTTCCCCCTCTCCTCCTTCTCATCCTGTCTTTCTCTCCTCTTCTCTCCCGTATTCTTTCCTCTTTCTTTCTTCTTTCTTTTGTGTATCATCGTCCTCCTTGATGATTGGTTGGCGCCATTTTATTTCACAAGATTTCTTCTGATGTGCATCTGTTTCATTTGTTGTATGACTATGTGTCCGTTTGTCCATGCCCCTCTCTCTCTCTCTCTCTCTCTCTCTCTCTCTCTCTCTCTCTCTCTCTCTCTCTCCTGTCTATTTCCTGTCAGGAAGGTGTAATAGATTATTCTGTCCCCTGGGGCGACTGCAATAACTTCCCCCTCTCTGCTCTGACCCTATACCCCACACACACACACACACACACACGCATGGGTGTGTGTGTGTGTGTGTGTGTGTGTGTGTGTGCGTGTGCGTGTGCGTGCGTGCACGCGGTGAGGTGCGTGCGTGTGTGCGTGCACAGATAGACTACAGGAGGTGACATCAGCATCCTGCTCTGTGGGGTGGTGATGTCATAATTGCTGGAGAGATGACATCACATTGCTCCCTTGAACTCAATTAGGAAGGAGATCTCATCACAATCACCATCAGAATGGGCTTTTATTGGTCCAAAGTGCTTTTACTGTCCATGCAATGAACCTTCACACATAAGTGGCGTTTCCATAAAACTACTTTTTGCGCATTAACGGCTGATTCGCTAAATGTTTTTATGGAAACACTTCAATTTGCGAATAAACTTTCATTATCCGCAAAAAAGATTATACGCTTGGAGGAGGAGGATTTTGAGGCTTAATCGGATAAACTAAATGCGCAAAAGTGAATGGAAACGGGTCAGACAATACATTCGAATAAAGTATGACGTTCTGGTCCATATCGTCCTCCTATATAACACTTTCCCCCGCCGCTTAATTAACGTCCATTGTATAGCGTTCGTCAGAGAAAGACAGCTGCTGATGATCGACAGATCTCTCTCTCTCTTTTTCTCCCTCTCCATCTCTCCCTCCCTCCCTCCCTCTCTCTCTCACTCACACACATGTACAGGCGCGCGCACGCAGCCACCCACGTACACACACACTTTTCATACCGTCCACATCCATCCGCCCAGGTTGTATAATGATTGCTTGCGATGGAAATTAAAACTCAATAGGCCTACAGGTTTGTTTTATATCAGCAGAAATATATCCAGATAGTCACTACCAGCATGGGAACAGCGCACGGGTGACGGACTGACTCGCTATATGTTGCTCTTGCAAGTACACGCCCACTGCCTGATCTACAAACCCTACAACGTAGCGTGGAGGGACACAGTTTGATCTTGGAAATCTACTGTTCCGTGCGCCACACAGTCATACGACTAATCATAAATCAGGCACCATGGCATGAGAAGCAGACAGCACGCAGACCAGTTTAGCAGCGGAGAGAGAGGGTATAAAAGTCAGAGAGAGTAACAGAGGCATGGATGGAAACGTGTCAAAGAAGTGAACTCATCGTCAAAATGGGACACAAATTCCTTATTGAAGCGTTTTTTTCCTCCATTGCGCGAAGCGATGCGATGGTGTGTTGTGTGGATAATACGTTAATGTGTTTGTGTGCGTGTGCGTGCGTGTGTTGCAAGGCGAAGCTCTCAGAACAGCCCCGTGACATTTTGTATTCATTATATTATGTATTATTGCATTGTTGTGTCGCTTGTCGCTCTTCTTCTGCAGTTATAGAATGTCGTAGCACTGAAAAGGTGCGCCACCTATTGGTTTTCCAAACGAACTACTACCCTTATTCGAATGACACCCGCAAATGGAAACGGGCTAAATTCACTTAGTCTAAATGCGCATTTCTGATAATACGCTTCCCTAATGCGCTTAAGTTTATGGAAACGCCACTATTGTGAGTGCTTTGGGTTGTGGGTTGTTTAATTCAGGTACCCAGGGTTAAGGCAAGGAAGAAGATCTAACATTATCATTATTATCTTGAACATTTCAAAAGAATTTTAAGAAATCTGGAAAAAGGTTAAACGTGATTTTTTTAAAACATCAATATAACAGTTACAGTATTAATGTGCCCAAATAGTGCAGGTTTTGAGCTTTTTCCTTGTTTGTGCAGGCAGTTTCCCTGTAGAAATTGAAAGAAGTGAAATTGGTATTAAATAGAATCACGTGGCTCTGCAGGGGACACACATAGAAATGACGTGGCTGAGGCTCCAATGTGGCTCTCAGACTGTGAAATCCAGGCATCACTGTCATGATCACGACCTCAGCCCCTCCCTGTTTGTCCATGCTTGTCCTTTGTCTTGCTCTGCCCCTGCCATGCCTCCCTGCTCCTATCTCTCCTCAGCCAATCTCCCCTGTCCTCTGTGGCCTAGAGAAGAGTCTGAGACCCCTTTTCCACCAAAATAACTTTGGTTCTAGAACTGGTTCCGTTCTAGATTCTTGGTACCTTGGTGCTTTCATGGAACTGGCGGCCATTTTTTGGTTCCAGTTCCGAAACCAACTTTAGGGTTCTGAACCAATTCATTTTCAGTGGAAATGCTCTGAAATGGTTCAATAGAGGGTATGCGCATGCATAAAGTGAATGGCATATCGAGTGGCAAATTGAGTGGCAAAGTGAGTGGTGAAGTGAGTTTAACGTTGTTTAACGTTGTTTAATACAATCAGATAGGACTTTTCTGTTAGGATGTATGGGCTGTCAAGGCCAGAAAGTAGTTTTTTGCCACTCAGTAGGCGTTCCTGCATAACTTCCGGGTATGATGATGATGTCACGCGCATACCCTCTATATTAGGCGGGGAAAAACTTACTGAACTGGTTCAACACCAGTGGAAAAGGGTTGCCCTGAGTACCATCAAGGACCAGCTGGGCCTGGTTGGGTGATGAGCCACGGAGACTATTTAAGCTGTGTCCTTAAAGTTGTGTGTGACAGAACTGTGTTCAGTGTGTGTGTTGAATTAGTGATGGCTGGCAACCCTTCGGTTTTGCTGGGAAATAAAATGTTGCGATATGGTTGCGAAAAAAAAAGGTTTTTAATTTCATCTTTAACTGTTATAAAGCCACTAAACCATGACCGTGTGTGGCTTATTGCTGTATTCTACCACAAGAGCCTTCCAGTAAAGATAGATATGCTACTACACACTGTAAACTCCATGGGAAATAAGGAGCAAAGTAATAAATCCAGAATGATTGAGGGCTTTTGCTGCGCAGATGTACAAATAAACACATGTATGAATAAATAAAGTGTTGCTCAATGGAAGCGACTGTGGGTGTTGATTGACAGGCGGTGGCCTGGGGATATGATGCAATGACAGTCGCATGGCTGCAGGTCGTTATTCATTAGAGTGATGGCGTGTGGTGTCCCGCGCGTGCACGCTTACGTGCGCACGCACACACACTGGTGGTTGACGTTATATAATCATCATAATTAAACCGCAGAGTAACTTTACAAGATAATTAACACTGAAGTGTTTACCAGAGCCTGTGAGTGTGTGTGTACCGGTATGTGTATGTGTGTGCGCGACTGCGCGTGCGTGCAACTTTTTGTACGCGTGGACATTTTTGTGTGTGTTTGTGTATTGTGTGGTTGAGTGTGTATGTATGTGTGTTTATTGGTGTGCCTTTGTGTGTGTTCATTTATGTGTTTCTGTGTATTGGCCTACCTACTTACGTGCGTGCGTGTGTGTGTGTGTGTGTGTGTGTGTGTGTGTGTGTGTGTGTGTGTGTGTGTGTGTGTTCGTGTGCACATGCATGGACCCATGTGCACGTCTATTTGTGTTTATGTGTTGTTGCGGTATGTGCCCAGCACACACCTGGAATTTGTACTCTGCATTTAGCCATCCTAACTATTAGCGCGCGTGTGTGCGTGTGTCTTTGCTTTATTGTTTTGTTTTAGGTATTCACACAATAAAAACAGAACAAACATTATTATTAAAAGACAGGATAAGTGCTGGTGAGAAAGACAACGCATATAGATTCAAGGTTCTCAGCCAAATAAACGAACAAGTTCTAAGTTAAACATAGTAATCAACTGGCTGTGAGTGCGTGCGTGCGTGCGTGCGTGCGTGCGTGCGTGCGTACGTGTGTGCGTGCATGCGAGCATGGTGTAAAGTAACTTAGTACATTTACTCAAGTACTGCATCTTTTGTAGATCGGCTATTTTCAAAAGATCTTTTTACATTTTATACATCCAAAAACTTGTGAAATGGGACCTTCTGCATAAGGAGCACTTTTACTTTTGTACTTTAAGTATATTTTGATACAAATTCGTTTGCGCTTTTACATAATTCAATTTTGAGTTCCCAGACTTTTACTTGTAACAGAGTATACATTGCAGTATTGTGTGTGTTGTGTTGCAGGCAGGCATGTGTTGTGCACACATAGACATCGAAGGGGGGCTTGAGCCCCGGCCCTTTCATCCGTCTGTAAAAAGTGCCCTCTCCAGACCATGAATGCAGTTTTTACTATGGTGAAAGAAACGCAAATGCCCTCTTTCCATGCCATACCTGAAGGCGGCATTCAAGAGAATTGCCTTGTCCAAACCAGTGGTGCAATGGTGATTCAATGTTTGGGGGGTCGCGAACGTTGCTCAACACCTACTATACAGGTCTAATGATATGCATATACCGTAGGCTCGTTTCTTTGTTAAAACAGTTGTCGAGGTGTGAACTTGGGGGGGGGTGCGAGACCTCGGCCCAGAAAAGATATGGGTCGTCGGGGGCGCGCGACCCAAGACTACGGCAACACTGGTCCAAACTCTCAAACTCTCCTTGACTGCAGCATCTTATGTTGACAGAATTGCCCTCTCTGTGTAGAAATCATAGACTGTAAAAATGGACAAAACGAAGCCATTAGTTTCTATGCAGCGCAAATGACACATTTTGGGTCCTTGGCATGGGTGTCGCCATCATAGATTGTAAAGGCACCAGAGGATGCTATTGGCTGCCAACGGTCACGTGCAACCGCAAGGATACTTGGGAGAATGTGGTCGGAGCCTCCCGAAATACAGCACACGAAGAAGAACACAGCCGGCTGGTATCAGCTTAGTTGGCCACGCTCCCCGCAACTTTATCATCAATTTTAACACAAATGGGACCGTATTTTCACAAAATGCATGTCATGGTGATTGAAAGGCATTATTTTACTAGCGATAGGAACCATAAAGTATTTATGAAAATGTTAATTAAGGTTAGAAAACGAAAGGGGGAAATGAATGGGGTCCAATGGAGAACAATTATTTTTGCGATCGGCCGGGGGGGGGACAGCGCAACTAGTGGCCAACCATAGGAAGTTTTAGTTCCGTATTGGAATCATTTTAAATTGGCGGAACTATGCCCCTGGTAGAAATCCATTCCGTTACGCCACATCTCCAGTATTGACTTGATTATGCTTAGTTCAGTGTGGTATCACGCACCGAAAATAGCATAGAGCTTGGAGTTCTGCTATTTTCGATATTTTCACCAAAAGGTCCTTTTAGAAATGTCAGCCCCTGCCTCTCTAACATTCTCCGCACGTCCCTGGTTGCAGGCGTCAACGTGATGCTGAGGAAGATCGCGGTGGCGGCGGCCTCCAAGCCCTCGGTGGAGATCAACCAGGAGGGAGAGACCCTGTCCATCCGCACCTCCACCTCCGTGAGGACCACCCACGTCACCTTCACCGTGGGACAGGAGTTCAACGAGTCCACCGTGGACGGACGGCCGTGCACGGTGCGCACGCACACATACATACTGTACATGCACACGCGCCATAGACCAGGGGTTCTCAAACCTTTTGATTTGATTTGATTTGATTTGGCCTACTATATTTTGAGGATATCAACATTTTAGGATGGTGACAATTCTTAGCTGTTTTTATCCATGACTCTCTAAAGCTGCAAATAGCTGATTTACAAGCTCACATTGCGTCGCCGCCTGTAAATCCAGCTATTTTCGGTGCGCGACACTGACGTGCCACCAAGTGTGAATCAGGCCATAACTCTTAATCCGAACCCTCGTCACCTAAACCTAACCTCTGATCGCCCTGACCCCAGCCTAACTCCAGAAATAACCTTTAACCATAAAACAACCATGTTTCATTGAAATAAATTCTGTCAAATTCTACTGTTATATGTGGACATTTGGCCCTCGTAAGTGTAGTAATTCAAGCACACGCACACACACACACACACGCACAGTCGCGCACACACACACACACACACACACACACACACACACACACACACACACACACACACACACACACACACACGCACACACACACACACACACACACACACACACACACACACACACACACTCTACTATGCGTGGATGGAAACTCCGGCCTCTATACGCACACTCAGTCAGCACTGATGCTATCATCAGGGGAGTACTCCCCATAGCTGCTGTTTCATTTCTTCACTCTACACTCTCTCTCTCTCTCTCTCTCTCTCTCTCTCTCTCTCTCTCTCTCTCTCTCTCTCTCTCTCTCTCTCTCTCTCTCCTCCAGTGTGACGGTCTCCAAAGCAAACACAGGGTTCCATTCACAGAGGATGTGTTCATGTGTTTATTATCACCTCACAGTCATCCTTCCCCACTCGGTCACGCCCCGCGGTGCACCGGGGTCACCCCGCCCTGCGCTCCCTGCCTCTGCACTGTGCTGTTTACATCCATCCATTCATCCACCCATTCCTTCATTCATCCACCCGTCCATTCATCCACCCGTCCATCTAGCTGTCCCCCTATTTGTCCACCCATCTGTCCATCTATTCGTCCGTCTGTCCGCCCGTCCGCCCGTCCATCCTACCATCACTTAGGGCCGATGGATACTCCACGTTTTAGAGCCGATTCGGTTCGGTTCGGGGTGTCTCAACAACATCTCGGCAGTACCGAACAGCCCACGTTATGATGCTACTTCTGAATGACGTCATATTGCAGTTTGGACAGAGCCGGACCGATTTAAACTCAGATATAAAAGTGGAGTATGCATCTGCCCTTATTGTTAAGGATGTTTTTGATAGCCATACTGCTTATCTTTACCAGCTCCTATTGACGCTCCTATCAATACTCCCCAACATAATATTTAGCAGAATGTTATATTAAATGAATAGACTAACCTAACCCTAACTGGTGGATGTTTAATAATAATAATAATTGTGTGTGTGTGTGTGTGTGTGTGTGTGTGTGTGTGTGTGTGTGTGTGTGTGTGTGTGTGTGTGTGTGTGTGTGTGCGTGTGTGTGTGTGTGTGTGTGTGTGTGTGTGCAGAGTCTTCCTCGCTGGGAGACGGACAGCAAGATCAGCTGTGAGCAGACTCTTCAGAAGGGGGAGGGGCCTAAGACGTCCTGGACCCGGGAGATGACCAATGACGGAGAGCTGATCCTGGTAAGAACTGCCCACCAATCGTCTTGTCAGTACGGGTCCATTTGGTTCCATTTGTACACTCTCAGAGATACGGTGGTCCTTGAAATCACAAACTCTACGAACCACTGTGCTACACTAAATGGAACAGAGCCTTAATTGGGACCGTAGGTCACACGTTTACTATGAAAACCGGCACATCTTGTCCACGTATCCGTGTATCTCTGAAGGTCACGCCTGACACTGTGGTTCCCCTGACACATCACTGTGACATCACAGGTGATATCACAGGTGACATCACCTACGTAAAAGTCCATATATGGGTATTCCCCAGAATCCCTTTTATGCCCATATATGAAGATTCCTGATGTCATCGGTATATCACTGGCCAGATGGCCAAGACATGGCTCATATCTGTGTGGCTGGTTCCGATAGGGATCTCCATGTATGGGCATAAAAGGGATTGTATGTTGTGATGTCATTGGACCCACTCTAACAGAATCCCTTTTATTCCCATATGGAGATCCCTGATGTCATCAATATCAAGCCCAGATCTAATAGGATTTCATATTGGAATGCCCATGGAGGAAGACAGCCCATATCTGTGTGGCTGGTTCAGACAGGGATCTCCATGTATGGGCATAGAAGGGATGTACATACAGTACACAGATCTCCATATATGGGTACCAGGGGTCTCCCTATTGGTAGCTGGTCCGATATACATCACTGGCCTGATGGACAAGAACTGGTGCGCCCTGAGGCATCTTAGTAGTTAGTATAACTGGTAAGACCTGTGAAGCAAGTAAGGAAGAGGCCCAATTTCTTTCCAATATAGCTGCTGTGCATAGAATCCATTAAAGCTGAAGTATGTAGTTTAATGGACAAAAGGTTATTTCATAGGAAGGATAGTGCAACATCCAAGTGCCCAGGTGCAGGACAATCAACAGTACATCAAACCCAATAAATTCTGTCCTCACACACGGAAAAACAATCACCACTGTTTATTCCACGATTCAACGTTTCAGTTTCCATTACACAACAATATTGTTTTGCCTTTTTGGCTTCCTACATTGATAGTTTTTAAGTGGAGATGAACAGGAAACAGCGAGAGAGAGATGGGGAGTAGCCGGGGAGCCACTGTGCCAAAATGAGAGAAGACCTGTGATGTCATGACATACTCCACATTTTAGTTTTTCCTATTAATTTGGTCAATAAGGTACCGGTACACAGAATGAGAGGCCTGCTCTGCCGGAAACACTGCGAAAAAAAGTTTCCCATTGACTTCACTATACTGGAAAAAACACACCAAAAAAAGTAGCATGTGAGGGGTCAAACTAAGGGTTCTTCATGATTCTGAATCCATTGCAAGCATTTGTTTTGCATGAAAAACATTCCTTGGGCTAGATTTCAGCCTCTCAAAAGTGATGAGTCATCACTTTTCACCGTTATTTTGGTCCGTTTTCTAGCCCAAGGAATGTTTTTCATGCAAAACAAATGCTTGCAATGGATTCAGAATCATCAAGAACCTCTAGTTTGACCCCTCACATGCTACTTAAAGCATTTTTTTTGGTGTGTTTCTTTCCTGTATATTGAAGTTGATGGAGTGAATATGTTACGGGGACTTCGGGTAACTCAGTGAAAGCGTGGTAAGAGCGCTTGTTTTGTCGCGCTGACGTCACTCGTTTGCGACGCTCTTTCTTTATTTACTAGCCTAGCTCGGCGTTTATCGTGCGCTTGCCCAGGCCTTACGGCCTGGGCATAAATATAACGATTGCATTCACCACGGCTTCGTAACTCGCGCGGCGCTCCGCCGGCCGCGCGGCCCTGGCCCGCTCTTCGCGGCCACTCGCGCCTGCGGCGCTCGGGGGCGAAGAGCAGGACCAAGGACCGCTGGCCTTCGCGCCGCTTGCAGTGTCGCACGGCGCCGTGCAGCACGGCGAGCGCTCCGTTTCTCGATCTCCCTGTTTCTCTATATCCCCGTGACAAATATATACAAATGGCCATAACTTTTTTTTCGCAGAGTTTCCGGCAGAGCAGGCCTCTCATTCTGTGTACCTTAATGACCAAATGAATAGAAAAAACAAAAATAAAAAGTATGTCATGACGTCACAGGTAAAACCCTATTCTTTGAGCTTTTGGGCCTGTGGCTCCCCGGCTAGAGAGACATGCTGTAAAGATCGGCGGGATCGGGCCTCGAACACATAACAACAGTTCCAAATTTCAGGAGGTGCTCTTTTATGGCGGCATCGAATCAAGGTAGAGGGTCACGCTTTTTGACGTCCGTTACATTCCACATTTTCGTGGCACAGCGGCAGAACGCGTTTAACCCCACGTTTGGGCTGAATCCGGGTTGCACGAGATCAGCGGAGTTCAACCGGGATTCGGGAATTCCTGATCGTGATGCTTGTGACTTCAGCGATATGAAATGACCTTTTTATTCGATACAATGAGCATGTGATTGGCAGCTTGGCCGGGTCCATTTTGGTTACATTGTGTACCCTGTCAGAGTAAAGTCAAAACACTGGGGATTTTGACCTTGTTCTCCTCAAAGAGGAACACAACTCAACACAGATTATACATTTGTTCTTGCAAGTACAGACATAAACTGTGGGCATAAAAGTCAACACAAGAACCAACACAAGACGCCTCCAGTCCAAGTAGGGAGCAGAAGGCAAAGTAGCTGGAGAGACACACACGCAGGCGCACGCACGCACACACACACACGCAGGCGCACGCACGCACACACACACACACACACACACACACACACACACACACACACACACACACACACACACACACACACACACACACACACACACACACACACACACACACACACGATTGGCACACGCACACCAACTGAACCTGTTCAACCACAAACACAAACACAACCCCGAGTCCTAGTCCTCACCATGTGTAGACCATTTACTGCCATCACAGTGGTCTCTCTCTCTCTCTCTCTCTCTCTCTCTCTCTCTCTCTCTCTCTCTCTCTCTGTCTCTCTAGGGAGTGTTGTTGTGAAAGTTGACTCATCTCTAACAGGGAGAAGTGCGGTGTTCTATAATCTCATATCGGTTACATTTTTTTTTCACAAGCTTCTCACGGGACTACTATTACCTTTGCTAATTTGCCATAATCTGTGATCTTAATCCTGTGTGAATGGCCGGCCACGTCTGTAATTTGTCGCATAAAAATGACCTGCCGTGTTTCATACAGAGCTCATCTGAACACTAGTCCCATCCTGTCTTGTGTTTTTCTAAATCAAATACTGTACATAAAGCACAGATACACAGACATATTCCATGACCAGCTCTATATTGTACTGGCCAGAGAAATGGTCACCGATTTATAGACATCAGTGTTCAACACTGCTGTACCACTGCTGCAGTGCTCCATATGTGTGCAATTTAGGTTTTTTCACTGTGATCATTCTCATGGCAGATCCCCTGAACAGTGTTTGTGTGCCATGTTTGGTGTTGATCAGAACAACAGTGGCTCTATTGAACAGATTATCAAAGGGTTTAAACTACCAGTCCCCAAATGACTCCAGGATTGTCTCCTCCAAGTATACTATATGAGCTGTGTTGTGAAAGGGCCGAATTTGCACCCAAAATAGGCCACTGTCCACACTTTAATTCAGAGAGAAAACAAAAAGTATAATAATAATTGCTTGGCCCCAAGTGATCGAGATGCCAGTTTGCACAGGACTAGTATTCAGTGGTGCTTTGGTGTTTTCTTTTCAGGGCGGACGGTCATTTATTGACGGCACGCGCGCCTTGAGATGTGTGCGTGCGCCTACATGTGCGCATGGAGCAAATAGAAAATCCTGCACTGCAGTAGAGAAACTAAAAGTTTGCTTTCAACGAATCTCAAACAGTAACTACCACAGTAATGGAGCCATGTAGCCTATGAGGACGCACGCACAATGCACATACAGTCACTGCTGGAAACCTACAGTAGGTGTTAAAGTAGCCTATCCATATGAATAGACTTGTGAATCTATGGGGGATGTGCAAGCCCACCACTCACTGGAAAACTTGGTAAACTTGTTATGCAAATAGCCATTTCATTAGATAGGCTATTGCGCGTCGTCACTCGTATAGCCTATAACTCTATGGTTCTAGCATGCACTGTTCCGTGCCGTTCCTGCGTGTGCATGTGGGAAATATATTGGCCTGACAGCGTCTGGTCACGTCCGGCCTCGAAAGCACTACTGCTATTATTATCAGATGTGTTTGATAATGATATGGTAGGTAATTTGCCAAGGAATTGTTTTACTTCACTTAACTCCGAAACTATTACAAATTACCAGAGGTCCCCGGGTAACGTTAGTCCCGTGCGAACGCTGTGGGTGAAGTCCTGGGAGTGCCTCATGGGAGCGGTGCCAGGGTTAATTGATCGGCAGGTGTTTCCAACTGTCTAATTGCGCACTCCTCTTTATAGTAGCGTGCTGTACCTGAGCTCAAGGCTATGCACATTACAGACACACGCACGCACAACACCAGAGAGAACGCCGGCAGGAGAGAGAGAGAGGAGAGAGAGAGAGAGAGAGAGAGAGAGAGAGAGAGAGAGAGAGAGAGAGAGAGAGAGAGAGAGAGAGAGAGGGTTCATTGGTGCAAAGTTATTGCGACTGAAGGTCGCAGTATACCATGAGAAATGTCGCAGCTTGTCTCTGTCTGTGTTAGTCAGTCAGTCAGTCAGTCAGTCAGTCAGTCAGTCAGTCGGTGGTCAGTCAGTCAGTCAGTCAGTCAGTCAGTCAGTCAGTCAGTCAGTCAGTCAGTCAGTCAGTAAGTACACATTTTTACAGTCTATGGTTCTATGGGTTTGTGTATGATTCTATGGGTTTGTCACTCTGACATCACTGTTCAGGGGAACCACTCTTAACAGAATGGGCTTGCCGCTCTGACATCACACTCTGGCTTGATGTCCCTTTCATGCCAATATATTTTATGCCCATATATAGTCGACAATGTGATGTCAGAACATGCCCATATATGGGCATTCCCAGATCACACTTGCAAATTAATTACATCCTTGTATCTGGGAATGCCCATATTTGGTAATGCCCATATATGGGCATGTTCTGACATCACATTATTGACTATCATGCAGGAATCTCCATATATGGGTAACTGGTCCGATATACGTATATCACTGGCCAGATGGTCAATAATGGGCTCGACCTTGCAAGGTTGCATGTTGCCCTGAGGTGTCTTACAAGTAATATAAAGCACTGGTTTTCAACTCTTTTCATATCAAGGTCTGTTATTTATTCAGCATTTGAGCCACGGACCACCATTTGATGACATTTAGCCTCTCGGACCTAGCCTAGCTTGGCCAGACTATATACTAATGCAGCTAACTAACTTCAGTATACAGGTATATCCCCACCTTGTTTTAACATGGGTGGATTGTTTAGCTGTGCTAAGCTATCTCTGACCCAGGCCAAGACTTTGAATGTTTTGTTATCGTTGGATACGATTGTGTCCACCACTCCATGCTGTATTGATGTGGTACCATAGGAGAGATAACAGGCGAACGTTGAACAAAATAACAATCCTGTAATTAAGTGTTGCAGATGTTTAACAATAATTTAAGTCTTAAGAGCGTGAAATGAAGCATCATTTTACGCTCTCAAGAGTTAAAGATCTATCAGGGTCCATTTGATTACCAACTCTCCATCATTTAGCTGGGGACCACCTGGAGCCCTCTGCAGGACCACCGGTGGTCCCCGGACCATCGGTTGAGAACCGCTGATATAAAGCACTTTGATTTGAGTTCCGTGTGTCGTTCGCAAGCATGTCATATTGACAACATCCACCAGCCATTATAATATCTAAGCTTAAAAAACTCAGGCCCACTCTGTTGTTTTTAGGCCCGGCGGTCATTAAACACGTTCTGTATCTGCCACTGGCCTGTAGCATGATCAGATGACCAGGGTTTGATCACTCTAGCCTCCAGCACATACTGAAGAAGGCCGTTGGTAAATAAAGTCTTTGTACTCGTCTGATCCCGGGTGTATTGATAAGATAAGTTGGATATACGCCAAACCATTCGACAATTCCTGTTGTAAACAGTTGGAATCTCTAATCTGAATATTTTCTTTCCGATATTATGTAAAAAACTAAACTAAACTAACTCAGCCAGGGTACAAAATAGAATCAAATGCTTTGGTGGGTTGGAGATATTTGGTGGTCCACAGAGGTATTGCAGGTGGTCTCTGGCCATGCTTTCAGATTTATTTATTTTTGTAAAAAAAAAAAAGAAAAGAAAAGAAAAAAAATTTTTTTTTTTACTTGTATTTGCTGCTCTACTTTCTTGTTTGCATTTGAATAACATGAGAGGACTTGGGCTGTCCAGCTTGTTCCAGGAGGGAAAAAGACTTCTGTAAATAGTTTATGCATTCAAATGTGTGTATCCAACAAAAGATGCTTCTTGCCAAAATTATATCTATGCTCTTTACTGGTAATAAAATGCTTTGAAAACGGACACTGTTGTGTCACGCGGGTCTATGATGGACCTAGTGGTCTCCGAGTTGCTCTTAATCAGGATGGTGGTCCCTGGGTCAAAATAAATTGAAAAACAAATAAAAAGGATCATAATTATAAGTCAAATTTATAATGATTTCATCCTTTCTGTTTTCAGACCATGACTGCAGATGACGTGGTGTGCACCAGAGTCTACGTACGAGAATAAACGACAGCAGCAGCACTTCTCTTCAGTCCCCGACCGCCACCCACCCCCACCCCGTCATCTGTCCATCGTCACTTAGCCCCTCCAACCCCATGGGCCTTGTTCTGACTGCAGGCAAATCCCAATTGTTTCTGAACATGTGATCTTCATATCGTCACCGTCGGTCAGAAACCTCGTATCTCCAAGTTTCAAATTTGTATGTTTTTTCGCAAAGTAAAGCCCTGCTTCATCATACAAGGTAGTCGCACAAAGGTAGTGATAACAGCAGATCTACAAGCACACAACGCCTCGCGGTGCGAGGCGTTGTGTGCTTGTAGATCGGCTGTTTTCACTCGTTTAAATCATTTTTAAAATGATAATGAAAAACGAACGGTTTTGGACATACAAGGTTTTCACCCGACAACGACGATATCTGACTGCCCACACTGTCACATTGGCAAGTGATCAGATCTGACGTGTCTATTTAGACACCCAATCTGCATTGGTTACTTTTATACTTATATAAGCAACCGTTCTGCTCATAACGCCTTGCAGGGCAACCCGTTGTGAGCTTGTAGATCGGCTTGCGACACTGACACCGTAGATCAGTGAGCAGCGGCACCGTCGCTTCAGTGTCCAAGAACGAGACACGTCTTTAGAAATCAGATTTTAATCGGAATTTTCAACCCCCAATGTTTCCATTTTTGTTTTGAATTGTTTTATTTTTTCTGTTGAGAATTGATAAAAAACGATCTGAAAAAATGTAAAATACCCGTAATTGCTGGACTATAAGCCGCGGCATTTTTCCCATGGTTTGAACCCTGCGGCTTATACAACGGTGCGGCTTATATATCGATTTTTACAGCTAACAGCCCGTTAGTTAGTTTTACAATGGTCTTTAACAAGGATTTATATAGAGATTTTTACAGCTAACGGCCACCAGGGGCGCTCTAGCGGGAAGCAGGACGGACACCTGCAGCTTATAGTCAGGTGCGGCTTATAATATGTAAACATTTGTTTTTTTCTAAATTTAACTGGTGCGGCTTATATTCAGGTGCGGCTTATAGTCCAGCAATTACGGTAATCATATTTGCCTGCAGTCTGAAAGAACAAAGCCTAGAGACCCCATGTCAAGGCAGCACTGGGAGAGATCAGCTCTGCAGCATCTACGTATTTTCTACACCACTATCCTCTGCTAGCTTCACTCTATGTACTCCACTGCTGTCTTTTGAATCTAGCATGTCGTATATCCACGTCTTGGGGTCCGTCCGCGCCAAGCATGAGAGCCATAACAATACCGTTGTTCCCTATTGAGCTTGGCACATTTCCTGTTTTCTTCTTATTTTTTCACTCTCAAAAAAGCACCTGCAATGTAGTGCGTTTGAAACTACGTTGCAGTGCACATCATGGGGTGATCACTGATTTGCCTCCTGTGAATTGTTTTATTTTAACCTTTGTTTATTTTCTGTTTATTTCGTTGCTGAGTGAGGTCAGCAG
>NC_137811.1:16498100-16503100 GCF_963921795.1 Nannobrachium achirus | reverse complement strand
CTGTAAAACCCACACACGCAACGTGTTGCACGCACACACACACACACACAGAGCACACACAGAGCACACACAGGTAGAGTACAGTCGGTTTCCACACAGATACAAACACGCACGCGCGCTTGCTCAAGTACACATACGCACGCACACCGGTGTCTTGCTCAAGGGCAATTCCAGCTCGGAGGAGCAGGACTTGAGCAGGGAACCTTCCATCGCATTAGTCCTGTGCTGACATACAAAGTCAAAGTGCAGTAACTACGTTTTTGGACACACCAACTTATTTGTGTGTCCCAAAGGTCAAATCAGCCTTTGTGATTTTGGGGGACAAACAATTACTTCAAGAACAGATTTTTTTTAAATTACAATAAGTGGAATATCACTTACCGGTATATGCCTATATGTCATTTGGCTTTTTTGATTGATTGAAGAGTTTATTAGCAGTTTGCAATAGAAAAAAGGTACAGTTTCATGACAGAACAAATCACTAGCACAAGGTCAACTAAAAGGAGATCCTAGTACGTTTTACGGCTTATTTACACAGGAACGACTTTACATATCTCATATAACATTGAAAGACAGACGGATAGATAGTACTTTACATAGGATAACATCAATTACAAAAGCAGAAAAGAAAAATAATAAAAATAACAGACGTAATTTTACAAGTCATGAGTAGCAGCCGTCTGAAGGTGACTTTTCAAACCAATTTTGAAGGAGGCTAGGGATTTGCTCTCCTTTAAGGCCTGCGGTAGGGCGTTCCACATGTTGATGGTATAGCTGGAGAACGAATTAGACTTGTTTAGTGTTAAATTTGATTAGTGGAGCTGCCTCTGGTGTTGTGATCGTGAACATCCTGACCAGTTTAAACCCTTTTAAACCCATTTTTCAGTAACATTTTTGTTCGTAGTTATTGCACTCTGCCTTTGTATTCTGCATTCTGCATTTCTGGGTTATGGGGCCCACTCAGAATATCTCTAAGCCAAGGCATATGCCCGGACGGCTAGGGGAGGGGTTCGGGCACCTGGGATGCTGATGCAGCCTGACAGCATGTTGCGGGTTCGATTCCTGATCCCGACAACCTTTACTGTGTTCCACTCCAGTTCTCTCTCTCTCTCACCATTTCCTGTCAGTCTATAGCTGTCATCTGTCAATAAAACCAAAAAGCCCCAGAAAAATCTTAAAATGGCAGAGCACAATTGATTGATTGATTGATTGTTAACACGGTTATTTACAGTACAGTCACAGGAAGTACAGTCAAAGGTTATGCTAAAAGGAGAGCACAAAAAAAGCCATTGTTTCCATTGTTTCCATTGTGGTCCATTGTACTCATTATACTCGATCAACCGATTGTGTCCTATAGCTCGGATCAATGGAGCTGACCAGTGATCCATTATGTAGCTGTAAACCCGCCCCTTTTGGGGCGAGCAGCTTTTAAAACCTGATTTGCATCCCAGGTGGTCTCGTTGATTTCAATGTTGATGTCCGCATCCGCAACGCACAAGACCACACCTCATTTAAAGCAGGGGTCTTCAACGTTTTCAGGCCAAGGACCCCTTAGTTGAGAGAGAGATGAAGCAGGGACCCCCACAACCTGTTCATAGATTCCATTTAATTTTATTGTTTGACAGAACAATCATCAGTGTATTTTGGATTCATGTCAATTTCCGTCTTCAGATATTTAACCACTTGAGCCGTCATTACCTAATAAACTTGACCTTTCACTCTGTACTTAGTCTGCTCTTTTTCCCCTCTACACCAAACCTCTTTGCCAAAGATAGCCGATCTACAAGCTCACAACGCCTTGCAGCGCTATAGGCGTTGTGAGCTTGTAGATCTGCTATTTTCTGGTTACAGTTCTCAGAATATGGACACTAGGGTTAAAGTTGTTATTATAAAAAGGATTGGAAGATTTGGAGGACCCCCTGTAGTAATTCTGAGGACCCCCTGTTGAGGACCCCTGATTTAAAGACCACCACTTGGGTGCTATAGGTGCATAGCATGCAATGTGTCAAGGTGTCCCTGAAAAAGAGGTCCCCTTTATAAGTGACACTGATGCTTGTATCCATATACGCGTCACAAGTGGGGGAGTTACTAGGGCCCAAGGTGGAGGGGCCTTAATTATTTTATACTTTAGCTTTTAAAAAAATAGCAGATTTACAAGCTCACAGCGTGGCACCAAGTGCCGTGCTGCGAGCTTGTAGATCTGCTATTTTTGAACACACACACACACACACACACACACACACACACACACACACACACACACACACACGCACACACACACACACACACACACACACACACACACACACACACACACACACACACGCGCGCACCAAAGGGAAGCACGCGACAGTGTTTTCAGAACCACAGACAGCTCTGATTTTCTTTTTCCAAGTGAAAGACTGTAGTCTGTATTCTTGCCTTCTTCTCAATCACCGAAAACGAAGTCAACCATGTCACATGTCACCAGTAAAGCTTATGAGTGTGCGTGTGTGGGTGCAAGTGTGTGTGTGTGTGTGTGTGTGTGTGTGTGTGTGTGTGTGTGTGTGTGTGTGTGTGTGTGTGCGTGTGTGTGTTGTGTGTGTGTGTGTGTGTGTGTGTGTGTTCCCCCCGGGGCCTCGTGCCCCAGGCCTCATCCGTTAAACCACTTGAACCCTGACATCTATATAATGTTCGGCAAAGTGAGTTTCCCGCGAGTCATGTCGATCCGCTGTTTTCAGCCAAAGCTTTCCCCACAATAACAGAAAACTGAAGCAAAATACGCCAGCGCAGAGCCCCGGGGGGCCCCCGCTCACGCTCAACCATGTGGGGTTTAAGTGGTTGTAATCCGGCCCTGGGGGCCCCAAGTGCTCCATGGCCACTGGCCAGGGGCGTCACAAGGGGGGGAAAAGTGGGACTGAGATACTAGGGCCCAAGGTGGAGGGGCCTTAATTATTTTATACTTTAGCTATTGAAAAATAGCAGATATACAAGCTCACATCGCGGCAATGAGTGCTTGTGAGAGCTTGTAGATCTGCTATTTTTGAAGAGTCGTGAAAATGTGAGCAAATCATTGAATATATGCATTTTTAAGCGGATATCTTTACTCAAATTTTGCTTATGGGAAACATATGGTTTTCAAAAAATCTTAGAAGGATTTGAAATATCCAGACTTTTTCACGATTTTCACGATTTTCCAAAAATATCAGATCTACAAGCTCGATGGCACGCTGTGAGCTTGTATATCTGCTATTTTTCAATGGTTAAAGCACAAAATAACCCGTAATAATAATGCGTTCCGCCGTTCCCAGTCTAAATGGGTTGTACCCAGGGCCCAGAATTTGATGCGGCACACTTGCCACTAGCGACCAGTTAACCTCAAAGCTTTCACTTTCTAACCACTTAAGCCCTATAGTGTTTACATGACCTGTAGTCGCGCTACAGCCAGACTGTTTGCCTCCCAAGTCCCAACTCTTTTCAAAACCCTTCCGTCATACAGTCTGGGGCGACGGAAGCCCTGAAGAAGATCAAGCGATAAAGCAGACGCGAATAAGAGCTTCCGTTTCACCCTTGCAGTCACACTCATGTATCCTGATATAAACCAACAAAACTAAATCGTCTAAGTGTAATGTAGCTTGCTGCTTAGCAGAAATGGAAATTAAAAGTAAAGATATTTTTAAGATGTATATTTTTGAGCGGAAATGAGGAACAGCTGGCAGCTTTGGAGATTGTGGAATAGCTGTCTGGCTACACTATGAGACTACATGACCTGAGTCACCATCCTGTTCTTGCTCTAAAGCTAGATATCTTTGCTGAAAATAGCCGATCTGCAAGCTCACACTTAGCACATAGGGGTGCTAGGGATTTTGTTGTAGAGTAGTGATTCTCACTGGTATCATTAAAACACTGTAAACATGCTCTGAACATGCACACGGCCCACCCATCTGACCTCACTTTAGTGGTCAGTTGGGTGGACTGAATGCGAACACATTTGCATTTCTTTTTTTTTTTTTTCATTAACTCACTCAATGCCAATGCCCAAAATGGCTCCAAGGTAGATGTGCCATGATTTTTTTATATAATCTTTTTCCCCACAGAAACAGACACAGATGTTGTGATTCAGTGGCAAAAAGAATTTTGTCAATCAGACAAATGGTTCCAGAGATAGAGCTGTTTGAATCAAAAAAGTGTCCATCCACGAGAATTAACACACATTTTCTCAATCAGCTAAACGAGGGAACCAACACACAAACAGAGAAAAGCATCTCTCTGATCTCAGGTCATTTTGACATCTTTAAAAAAAATAATAATAATAATTACATTTTATAGCCTTTGATCTAAAGACGTCAAAGACGTCATTGGCACACAGGGCCCATTGAAAAAAGCAGTCATGAGACGTCATTGACATTGAGTGAGTTTTTATTGGAAGTTTAGGCACATCACACATTTTTTAAGTGGACCTTGATCCAGAACGGCTGTTGTATCGCTGTTGTAATTCCGTACATTTTATAATTCCGTTTTTTATTTTTTTACTTAGGTAGATTCTAGATTCATTGTGCATGCAGTGAAATATTCAGAACCTTTTTTCTTTTCTTTTTTTTATGACTGCTCATTTTACAGTTCATGAAAATAGAAAATCCATATCTCAAAATACTACAATATTACACAAGACCACTCAAAACAAGGATTTATTCATCAACCTTCTGAAGTCAGAGTTGCTTGAAGTCCAGTGTGAAATGTCCGCAGCCAGTGATGAATTGACGATTTCTTTGACACAAAGCTGTATAGACCCCTGGGGGACCCCGGGCAATGAAGGTTAACCCTGAGGATCCTTCTGAGTATAGGATGATATTGGCTACAAGGAGGAAACCGGGGAAGAAGGCCAGTGCCTTGCACAAGGTCATAGGAAGGAAGGATTTGAACCTGTGACCCCGAACAGAGTGGATTAGGGACGGCAGGTTAGTTTAAGGAGCCCCCGGGGTCAGGGATGAGTTATAGTGTGTGTGTGTGTGTGTGTGTGT
>NC_137811.1:16310600-16495600 GCF_963921795.1 Nannobrachium achirus | reverse complement strand
TCATGGACAGGTATATTAGTTATTTTTCTAGTAATTATTTTAAAATGATTTATATATTATAAGAAATGTACCCTCATTGAATCCGAAAGGGGACCCAAATGCATAGGCCTGGATGGGGACCCAAATGCATTTGGGTCAGAATCGGTGGGGGTACGTTTAGGGTCAAGGGTCAAGTAAATGTACCCCCATTGATTCTTACACAAATGCATTTGGGTCCCCATCCAGAATCAATGGGGGTAAATTTACTATAATACAGTTTTTGTCTAGTTAGGAATGTGCCGAATACCAAAAAAAATATTATTGAACTCAAGTCTCCATAGTGTGTCTAATCAATAGAAAAAAAGTCATTTTGGGGGTGAACTACTCCTTTAAGTAACAGATGTGAGTACTTTTTCCACCACTGAAAACAGGGGGAGAAAGAGATGGAGATGGAGAGAGAGAGAGAGAGAGAGAGAGAGAGAGAGAGAGAGAGGGAGAGAGAGAGAGAGAGAGAGAGAGAGAGAGAGAGAGAGAGAGAGAGAGAGAGAGAGAGAGTGGTGTTTGTGTGTGAGAGATGGATAGATTGAGTCACAAAGCAATGGAAGGGTGAGGTAAGGACAGCTAGCACTCTGTGGTCTGTCTGTGTGTCTGTCTTGTTTCTCTGTACGGTATGTGTGTCTAATGTTACGGAAGAGCATGAACGTCTTCTTTATTCCCTTCGCTAAGATGTTTGTTTTGGATGCAACTCAATACTGACAAACATTCGTACCGCAATACTTCAGAGACTTAATCCCATGGCATTCACTGCACCATACTGTACCTCTGAGAAATGCTCTCTGAACACCGTTCACAGTGCACTACTTCTGAGAAACAACCTACATTTCCATTCACACTGCAATAATTGCAATCCCAAATATTGCAAATATAAAATGAATGAGCAGCAGCTTGTAGACTAATTGTTCCATATGTTTAAGTTCAGCACTATGCTGAATCAGCATAGTGATCATATCTCCAGACAGTGCCGCAAACTTTAAGCCCAGGCTAATATGCTGCTTCGCAGGTTCTGTATGTGTTCAGGTCCTGTCGAGTGTGCACTTTTTTTTAAAGAATTCTGCTCTCACAGCTTTCGTGTGGTGCACATACAAGAAAGGTAGCATGCAGAGGCAACTCAGGCAAGTGGCCAGCAGTGATGCCCTGAGGATTCTCCTTAAGGTCCCTATATGGCATAGTGGCAGTGCCAGTCCCTTGTTTGTAACGTGTGGAATCCACACAAGTGAGGCTCTCTTAAGCTACTGTGGATTCTACATGTTACAAACAAGGGAGTACAGTATTATTGAGGACATAGTCATTCCTGCAGGCTTTTTATTTATTTATTGTCTCCGCCAGGCCGAAAGGCATGGCCGAGACTATGTTTTCGCCCCTGTCCGTCCGTCCATGTACGTGCGTGCGTGTCCTTCCGTCTGTTTGCACCGTTGGCACGATGGCAGCGAAACTGTGTCATGGTGTTCACAGTTTGTGCTGACATTCCAACTGTTAACCCAGAAACTTCCAGAACACCTGAAGTTCTGTAATAGATTTTTTCCCCCATTAATAACCAGAATCACCCCTGTAACGCCCCCGTAGGTCACAAAGACAATTCCTTAAAATAAGCTAAAATAGCTGATCTACAAGCTCATAATGCATGTTGCCATTACTTAATGCTTAAGTATAAGCCCCAGAGCTCATGTAGTACCCCCTGAGCAGGGTCGAAATTAGGTTCTGATAACATTATCTGAAACGGAGCTGAGCATGGAAACAAATCCAGAATGTCAAAAAAAGGCCAAGCGAGCCGTTAGTCAATGTTTAAAGAACGGGTACACATTATTGTGTATCATTATTTTATGCTATAACTATTGAAAAATAGCAGATATACAAGCTCAGCGCGGCACCTATGTCAGTGGTTCTCAAACCTTTTCATGTGAAGGACCCCCAAAATTATATGTATTTGGCCACGGACCCCCATCTCAAAATATTTAGTTCCAGGGACACCCCCAGAAGCAAAATTTAAAAATACATATATTCAAAGATGTGCACACATTTTCACGACTTTTTCAAAAATAGCAGATCTACAAGCTTGCAGCGCGGCACTCGGTGCCGCGCTGTGAGCTTGTATATCTGCTATTTTTCACTGGTTAAAGCATTCAACAATTCTAGGCCTAAATGGGTTAATGGAACCAAATGTGGTCCTCAGATCTACCCTCAGGATATTGAGTTCACTCGGGGTGTTTTCTGTGAAACTCCTCAGTGTTTCCTGGACTGAAGTTCGAAACCACAAACAGCCAAACACGAACGGGAGGGACACGTGTGTGTGCTTTCTGTGTCATATTTAGCAGCGCTTTGTTCCAAATTGGCATCCAAGATAGTAATGAAGTAATTTTTTTGTTTGTTTTTAATGACTCCCTCTTTTTCTCCAATGAAGAGAACGCCACACCTTCATGCAAGCCACCCAGACGAGGCAGTGGTTATGATATCGTTTTTAATTATTTTTTGGGTTATGTCTTAGCCATGGAGCAAGTTGTGTCTTCCTGAAAAATAAATTCCAGATATGATGACAGATAGATACCCCATAGATCAGTGGTTCTCAACCTGTGGGTCGGGACCCCCAGGGGGGTCCCCACATGATGTTGAGGGGGTCCCCAGATGACAGTAAAGTGGACTTTAAGGACATTTACAGTAAGACCTTTTTTTAATAATAAAACATTGGCCAAATTGTAAGACATAGGCAAATAAATCTAGCTCGAGACAGACAGACAGACAGACAGACAGACAGACAGACAGACAGACAGACAGACAGACAGACAGACAGACAGACAGACAGACAGGGAGTGATAGAGAGAGAAGGTATATATAGAGAGGATTATCTGGCCTTACAGGGTTATCAACTATCAGTGTGGCATGACTCATTGTGTTTTTATGAGAAAACACACACACACACACACACACACACACACACACACACACACACACACACACACACACACACACACACACACACACACACACACACGCGCGCGCGCGCGCGCACACACACGCTTGACATGTATTTATTTATGAGTGTCGCGTGTTGCGCTATTCTGCTTCAGATCCAAGTTCACCACAAGTAGAACCGTCAAATTGTCACTCCCACAACAGATCCAGATCCAATACTAGACCCTTCCATTTGGCTTCATTTGTAAACTCTTTGCAGCTAAAATGATTTTATTGTGCAGGGAGAGGATCTACAATGATATGTACAATGTTTGCATGTCATTAGAATGTCGCCTCTTGTCCAAAGTGTTACTTTTCAGGATTCTAATGAAAAAATCACACCTAGTGTGAAGTGAGCAGTGCTATATTAAGCGTCCAGCGATGCTTAGCCAATGGGAACTTACAACAAACTTTTTAGAGCCCGGACATTTTTAGGAGCCCAGACATTTTTGAGGGGCGTACTGTATCTTGAGCCCCGTTTTCACTGAGTCAAACTTCTGGAAGTTTTTTCCAAAATGACGGCAATTTTGAAAATCACGCCATGTGAAAACGGCCACTAATTTTGTCTTCCGTGAGTTTTGGTGTCCCAAACGTGACGGGAAAATACCTAGTAATTTTTGCCTAAAGTACTGGGAGATTAGACATTTCCCCACAGTGAAAACGGCATACCGTGATTTTTACTGTTTTCGGACAAGCAGGTGCATGCAAGGAGCCAATATTAACAGTTAAAGCATTGTAATTGGGATTGAAAGCTTCAGAATCCATATTGCATTCGAATGTTATGTAAGCCTGCCAAACACAGAAGACAGACGTCTATTTCTTTCTGCAATCTCCAGCCTATACGGCTGCGGTGCTGAGAAATGCAAGCTTGCTCAATTCATGGTTCAAACTTATTTGTAATTGTAATTAAGCTGTGTGGGTTTTGATACAAGTCCGGTCTGGAGAACGGGACACGGGATGCGCTCGTAATGTGATGAAAGCTGGAATCTTTACCAACTCTTTTTACGGTGCTATAGCCTATTTTTTGTCTGATTGGGACGCAATGAGCTCATGTGATGTGATGAAAGTTGGAAGCTACCAACTCAAAGAGCTGCATCTGCATCAAATAGTTTCTCGTCGTAAAGTGTTTTACTGAGCAGCGAGCGACGAGGAATACAGTCTGGTCATCCATCATCCATCGGTGACGCATAAAAAGAAAACAAGAAAAAACAACACGTTGCATAAGCGATCCTTTCTGAACCTTATGTGACACATAAGGTTCACATGTGTTGTTTCATGAAGAATATTTCTTGTAACTTGTTAAATCCATTGGTGAGAGAGAAAAGAGACGAACAGAAGTGAGTCGCTGCTGCTTTAGCAAGCGTCCAGACAGAGTGGTGCGCGCTGCAGGTTCCGTTGCCATGTCTGCTAATTATAAGTGACTATGGTCTTGATTTCCGTAAAGTTGCTTGTATATATTGATCGTTTCTGGCTGCGTTTTATTTGTTGTGATCTTTTAGATCGGCAATTGTCAAGTAACTGATGTGGCGATGCTTATAGTTTTAAATTGCTTGTGTGGCCTAGATAATATCACTTTTTGGGGCTTATTTTCGTACACCTGGTTGCTTATTTCTCTCGCAAAGTCTGGCAACACGGACTTTCATACCGCCACGGTTTAGTAGTGAAAACGATGTATTTTATTGATATGCCAGCATTTTTGCTCATGTGAAAACACCCAAAAAACAAAACTCCTGGCAAGTTGAAAATGATTATGCTAATTATTTTGCAGGAAAAATTCCGGAACTGTAGTGAAAACATGCCTTTGTTTTGGGACCGGACAAAGCCAGGTTGGAGCTTAACTCCCTTCAGGATCACCGCTCAAAAAATGGCAAAAGAAGATCTGCTGCTTTTGAAACTTTTGTGTGACTCTCTAGTATGATCAAGTCGAGTGGTAATTTACGAAAAAACACAACAAATTGCAACATCATCATCATACCCGTAAGTTATGCCTGAACGGCTACAGCCTTTTGAGTGGCAAAAAACTACTTTCTGGCTTTGACGGCAAAAAAAAAAAAAAGAAAGAAAAACACCCAAAACACAAAAGTCCTATCTGATTGCATTAAATTAACTTATAGGCCGTTAAACTCACTTTACCACTTGATTCTTTACTTTATGCATAGATATAGAAAGATAGAAAACTTTATTATAGTGTCACTTCTCAGAGAATACATTTAAAAACACAGTATATTTCAATTACCACAGTTTGAGGACCATGCACTCACTTGGAGTTGTGAGACACGTTTTAGTTGACAACAAATTAATTAAAACATACATTAAAGTACTAGCATTTAAAATAAGTTACACATTTAAAAAGTAATCATGTGCATACCCTCTATACAATGCTTTTATTTGTAACAAAATACTGTTACACAAATCTGAGTACTACCCCCGCCCTCTCTGCATTTGCCCGCCTCTCTCTCCCCCTCCCTCTCTTTTAGAATGTTATTTAGACAGCATGTTGTTTACACAGATGCTAGGTCAGATGTTTACCTGGTATCCTAGTTACTTTTGACACGCTGACTTGTTTTCTTTGCAGTCTACTTAAGAGACTATTTACCCTGTGGTCTGATGACCAGGGTTCGTGGCAATTGCTCTGATTTGGCACTTGTGCGCCTCTCCGGATGAGAGCGTCTGGTAAATGCCTCAATTGTAAACACTGAATTGACACTGAATTGCAACGATCAAAAGAAATCACACTTTGCATCCGGCGTGAGCCTCTGTGTGGGCTCGTGGGCAGAACCCTTTTGAGCTTGATTTATGCTTGCACGCCAGTGCTGCCTGCCCTGAATTACACTATTAATTAATCTTATGTCATATTATGCTACGCAAATATACACATCTTTTCCACCCTAAGATACAGTCATGGAGGAATATCCGTTTCCATTAGAACAGACTGAAAATAACTTTAAACTTGACGTTTAACCACTCGGAACCCCGGCATCCCTGTTCTGGGGGGCAACTTTTGTCAAAAATAGCCGGTAGATCTGCTATTTGTTTTTTGGTGAAGAAGAGTTGGGGTAGATGGAAAAGGAACTCATCGAGTACAGTGCAACTCAGGTCTGTTTTACTAAGCATAGAGGATCTCTAAGTGGTATGATAACTGCATGATCAATTCCAAATATTATCAAAGTATTCTGCGGCACCCCTGGACTGCCATCACGGGTGCCGCGTCACCAACTTTGAGAAACCACTAGCCTAAAATGCACATCAAGCCAGGGGTCCTTGAAATGAAAAAGGGTTTGAGCACCACTGCAGTATTCACACATTAGCATCAGGTATTCCACACTTCGTAGTTCCAACAGACGCTGGCTGCCGGTGACAGCAGTGACACTTTGTCTCTGCATGCCGGAATGTCATGTCTGACGTTAATGTGTCCCTCCATACCTCCTCCCACTGTGTGTGTGTGTGTGTGTGTGTGTGTGTGTGTGTGTGTGTGTGTGTGTGTGTGTGTGTGTGTGTGTGTGTGTGTGTGTGTGTGTGTGTGTGTGTGTGTGTGTGTTCGTGTGTGTGTGTTTTTGCGTGTGTCTGTGCCACTTGTCTTGGCTCTGACATTACAGTAGTTGTTCCTCCCTAGAGGAATGCATGGTGCGCGTGGTGATGCCCCTGTGTGTGTGTGTGTGTGTGTGTGTGTGTGTGTGTGTGTGTGTGTGTGTGTGTGTGTTGGTAAATGTGGTTTAACGGGACAATTGGCCTGAATACACACCACACTAACAGGACATTTTGGATTAGCAGGACAGGACTGGTGTCCTGCTAATTCATGGACAATTCTGAAATAGCAGAAGTGTTTCTATTGGTCTAGAGAGCCCAAATCCACCTTTTTTTTTTGATGTCCTGTTAATACACATACACCCGACTTTTTTGTGTCTGAACAGCGCCCCCATAGGTTGTGTAATGCTACTGCATGTTCATACACAAGCTCATGAATATTCACACACAGTGTATGTTTTGAAGCACCTGATTGGCTGGGTGTCAGAGTCCTGTTAATGCACATACATGTTTTTATGAACATTTCAATGACATAGCATTTTGGGTGAATAACGTTAGTCATAAACACTCTTCAGGGGTCTGCCATTATAATAGCAACACCACAGGCCCCATGTGGCCCCCAGGGGCCCCTGGCTGCCATAAGCACACCGTTGCTCCGATCCACACTAAACTTGGCACACACACCGTTCAGGGGTCTGCCATTATAATAGCAACACCAAGGGCCCCATGTGGCCCCCAGGGGCCCCTGGCTGCCACAGGCACACCGTTGCTCTGATCCACACTAAACTTGATTGTACAAACACCGTTCTGGGGGTCTGCCATTATAATAGCAACACCACAGGCCCCACGTGGCCCCCAGGGGCCCCTGGCTGCCACAGGCATACCGTTGCTCCGATCCACACTAAACTTGGCACAAACACCGTTCAGGGGTCTACCATTATAATAGCAACACAAGGGGCCCAATGTGGCCCCCGGGTGCCCCTGGCTGACACAGGCACACCGTTGCTCCGATCCGCACTAAACTTGATTGCACAAACACCGTTCAGGGGTCGGCCATTATAATAGCAACACAAGGGGCCCAATGTGGCCCCCAGGGGCCCCTGGCTGCCACAGGCATACCATTGCTCCGATCCACACTAAACTTGATTGAACAAACACCGTTCAGGGGTCGGCCATTATAATAGCAACACAAGGGGCCCAATGTGGCTCCCAGGGGCCCCTGGCTGCCACAGGCACACCGTTGCTCCAATCCACACTAAACTTGGCATAAACACTGTTCAGGGGTCTACCATGTTGGTGGTTTGCCACACCATGGGCCTGCAACATGATTTGCATAACATACAGACAATGTTTCTTAATTATACAAATTTAACCAGATATTGCAATTGTTGTATTGTTATTTTGTGTAATAATTAATCAAAACGTCCCAAAAAATCACGTTTATATTAATGTCCATTTTCCAAGTTTGCCAACATTTTAGCTCACTCCAAGGAGGCTATGCATATTTTACAAACCACTCATCCAATTGACTGTACATTTTGTGGTTCTTACATGTTTCTATTTTTTATTAATGAATTGCATTTGTTTTCTTAATGAAAATCTTGGCCGGATTTAAAAGGCATTTTTAGAATCGGCCCCAGGCCTAAATGGATTAATGCAGTGGTTCTCAACCTTTTCAGGACACAACCCCCTAAATTAATAATAATAGCAGATCTACATGCTCACGAGGATGTAGATTGGCTATTTTCACAATTTCTGCATAATATTTGTCAATTTGGCCAATGTTTAATTTAAACTGTCACTCTAGAGGTATTAGAAAGTACTTAAACTGTCACTTTAAAAATGTGTAGCTATACAAGTGATGACCATGGTAATCAAATGGCTATTCGCATAACAGGTTTACCAGGCAGGCAGTGAGTGGTGGGCTTGCACATACCCCCCTATTCATATGGATAGGCTACTTTAACACCTACTGTAGGTTTCCAGCGGTGACTGTATGTGCATTGTGCGTGTCTCAGGCTACCTGGCTCCATTACTGTGATAGATGAGATTTGTTCAAAGCAAACTTTTAGTTAGCACGCACACATCTTAAGGCGCTCGTGCATGTGACGTCAATAAATGACCGTCCGCCCTGAAAAGAAAACCCCAAAGCACCACTGGTAGCAGCTCTGCACAGTCATGTATGCTGATCAGCGTAGCTCCTATATACAGTATCACATGACCACATCATGACCATGACATCATGTACAGTACATATGAGTTTAAGTTAACTCCGACATACAGGAGTAGGCAGGCACCCAGGCACCATTTTTACCCTTGGGTAAAAATGCTAATTAAGTTCAAGCCTACAGATCATTTTGGTCACTTTATCATCTAATCAGGCTTTTATGAACACCCTGAACAGTTTTTAATATTTATATATTTGATGTAAATGTTATCTTTCCCCCCAGGCTCAGGGCCTCTCCACATACACACCCATTGTAACTTCAAACTTCATTAAAAACACACACTATTTTTTTCTGGTGACTCATACTACCCTCCTAATACGTGAGCAGGCCGTGTTTTCTCAATAACCCTTTTCATTTATTTTTAATAATTCTTTGGGAAAATTTGAAAAATTAAAATTATTACAAATAAATGAAAAATTGTATCGAAAAACAACATGGCCTGCTCATGTATTAGGAGGGTAGTATGAGTCACCAGAAAAAAATATAATGGAGTTTGAAGTTACAATGGGTGTGTGTGGGGAGAGGCCCTGAGCCTGGGGAGGCAGACCCATGCAAGGCAGAGTTTTTTTAAATGGAATATCCCTTTAAATCCCGATACTGATTCTAGAATTATTCCTCTACACAGTATTACACAGTATAGGCAAAATTCTTGTGTTACGAATTGTGTGTACATCTTGTAGATCAGTGACTTCACTAGCCTTCAGATACAGTATATGACACCAAAGTAGCTTACTACAATTCTAAGGTCAAATTATTCTAAATAAGCTTGTGACCTTGACCTTTTATCACTGAACTGTACTGTCTGTACTGTACTGTCTGTACTTTTACTGTACTGTAAAAACAGTGCAGTAAAAGTTTGTTTATCGGTGATGACACTGATTGACAAATTGTAGCATTCCCTGTGGGATCATAAAGCACCAAATAGAGTGTCTCGTTTGGCTTGAATAAAGCATAGCCTTATTAGCCTACTACCAAGGTTGTCCCGAATATGCCATTTCCTCATATGTGACACAATGTTACTATAGTCCGGCCAGTTTGTGCAGTATTTTGATGGAATCGCGCACTTTTTTGCCTGAAATGCTCGGACTACAATCAGTCTAACCTGCTTGATTCCTCCAGACTCAAATCTAATCCTCATCTCCTTGCTTGAGGGAGCAGGGATTTAAAGTTCCTTGAAGTACACAAGTTCCTTGAAGTACACAATAAAGAGGAGCTCAAGTGGGACACAACGCACGTGAGGATAAAGAATTTGCAACTATATTGCTTTTATCGCCTGAAGAGGTTCGGAGTCTAGGCTACTGCATCCTCAGGCTGGACTACAATAGCTCCATTGAGAGTGTTCTGTCACACCTGGATTCGCCCACGAGAATTATTAAAGTTATATCACTGGATTGATCCAGACAGACAAACAGTCTTTTAATTATATAAAAGAAAATAATGTGTGAATTAAATCAAACAAGCCACCTGTCCTGTTCTCTGATTGGCTGTAGCACGTCTCTACTCTCAGTGCTGTCACAACCCATGTTAGGCTTTTAGGTTATAGGACGGCAAAAGGATCATCTGGGCTAGCATGTTGCATTGTGAACCGGGCTTAAGAAATCTGTTATACAATCCGGGATGAGGTGCGTGTGTGCGCGTGTGCGTGGGTTCATCCGGCAGTGGTAGGTCACGTCAGACAGTGGGTAGGTAGGAGTCTATGGCATCTCAGTGATGTCATGATGACTCAGACATGCAACAAATCGGTCATATATCTGCACAAAAAGGGGTAAATTGCCCCCATTGATTACGGAAGGGTACTTTAGAAATCTGAAGATACCCTTACACTTAAACCTTATGCTGTATGTTTACTGTTCAGAGAGAAAGCAATGGTGCACAGTCATTTAGATAATCATCTGGGGACCCCCTCCCCAAAATAATTCCCTGACCCAGAGGTTGAGAACCACTGCTTTAACTAACCAGAACAAAAAAATAAGCCATGTGCATAGATTACACAGATTATGAGTTCCATTTGGTTCCATTTGTATATAGTCACTAGTAAGACTACCCTAAGCATAAAGTAACACGTAGGATTTACTTTCACACATATTCACAGTATTTAAAGCCTTGCCTTGTACAGACTGCATACAAACAAACCAACTGACTGTGGGGGGAGGGGCAGCTTCTCACTCACACAGTTTTGAGTGAGTGCAGTGAGGGAGATGGGGGATGGGCAGGCAGCACAGGTGAATTTGATCAGTGGCTGATTGCATTGCAAGCTAGTAATCAGCAAGTGGGCTACAGTGGAAAGAATGAGTGAAAGGGTTTCCCTGCACAAGGTGAAATCTTTGAAAAGAGTGGAGGAGAGCTTAACTCAAATTGGTTAACAATCGGCAGACAACTCAGGCAGGCAGGCAGGCAGGCAGACAGACAGACAGACAGACAGACAGACAGACAGACAGACAGACAGACAGACAGACAGACAGACAGACAGACAGACAGACAGACAATGTTAATTTAACCTTGCATCATGAGACTTAGTGTTCATTTGGTTCCATTTGTAATGTCAGAGCAGTGTAGATGTTGTTGACTAAAACTATGACGAAAAGTATTTGTCGATTGCATTTCTTTCACTGACAAAAACTAAATAAAAACTAAGCTGTGATGACTAAAACTAAGACTAATTATATTGACAATTTCGTCAACAAAATCAAAACTAGACTAAAACGTTAGGGAGGGACTAGTGGAGTAGAGAGTCATTTTATGTTTGGTTGTTCTCAAGTGTTGCGTGCTGAAAATAGCAGATCTACAAGCTCACAACGTGTCGCGCAACGCGTTGTGAGCTTGTAGATCTGCTATTTTCAGCACACAACCAAGTGTAAAACCACTCATTACGATGCCATCAAGGCCTGCCAAAATACATTTTAGTTGACTAAATGAACTGTAGATTTAGTCGCCTAAAAATGTATGATATTTAGTCGACTAAAATTAGACTAAAACTAAAACTCTTCAGGTCACTAAATTATGACTAAAATTAAATGACATTTTATTCAAAACTAAATCAAAATTTGTTGTCAAAAACAACAGTGTCAGAGTCCCTGGGCCTGAACAGTGGTTCTCAAAGTGGATTCCAACCTGGAATTCACTTTGAGAACCACTGTGTGAACAGAATATGAACATTTTTACATAACAGCATGGTAGCAATATCAGAATAATGATAGTTGACAAAGTAACCATCTTGGTGGTGCCGGTGGTGATAACATTAATATCCAAAGAAAACATTTGCCTTGTCATGGCATGTTCGGGGACATCATGAGCATTTAGCAATACAAAAGATTTGCATTCATTCAACCTTTATTTAATTTCTCGAAAAGATCAATTGAGGGAGATCCTCATTTACTACTTTATTGAAAATAGATGTTTTGATTTATGTAAATGTGGGGGTTTCTGGACTAACGCTGGTATTACACATAATTCTGGAAAAAGTAGCCTATTTATACATTTGCAGGCAACTGAATAATGGGGGTGCAGTAACGCACTGTAGCTTATGAGATACTGCAAATCAATTATCAAATTATAATTGCCATAATTATTCCTTGCAGCTACAAAAATGATGTCATACAACATGTAACTCAACATTAAAGTAGGGCTGGGTGATAAATCTCAGACCTGACTTTCTTTTTTTTTAAGATTAGTTTTTTGGGCTTTTTATGCCTTTATTTGTTAGGATAGTAGACAGACAGGAAATGGGGAGAGAGATGGGGAATGACATGTGGCAAAGGTCGTCCGGATCGGGAATCGAACCGGCGACCTGCATACCTAGACTTGTGGATCTGCTATATTTTAAAGATTCACTTAATTTTTCTTCCTGTGCATTTACCCGCTGGAAAAAACAATGTCATTGCTTAATTGCAGTGCACTTAAAACTGACCCAAAAACAACAAATGTATCGATAATTTATACCTACAATCGACAGGCTGCAGTCTAAGGCAGATTTTGGTTTCGGAAAATGATTTGAAAAATGCTCCCTTCAAATGTTCTGGGTAGCTATAATCACTGTAGCAGGTCCCCCAGCAGCAACGTTTCACCATGGCCGTAATAATGTAATATAAATGTTTTTGATATTAATTTGCCTATATACCAGTAAGACTCCCTAATCGGGTCACATTTATGATCGGCTACTTTTGACTATTTTCCCATATTTTTTTCCCAGGGGGTCCGTGGGGAGCCCTGGCGGTGGCTGGGCCCCTGGGTACCCCCTGGGTGCTGGCCCCGTCTCTCCCGGTCGATGGGGGGCCAAGGTACGGGCTTTTTAGCGGGTTATGGGAGCCAACTTTGGGTGGAAGTGTTTTGCTACGCTGTTGTCCAATCCTCACAGTTAGGGAGAGGGCTTTGCGACAGATCAATCATGCAGTAATCATGCAGATCTACAAGCTCGCAGCACGAAGCATTGTGAGCTTGTAGATCGTCTATTTTTTGGCAAAGAGATTTGGTAGAGAGTGAAAAACTACTGTATCAAGTACATATATTATAATAATAATAATAATAAAGCTTTATTTCTATAGCACTTTTCTAAACAAAGTTACAAAGTGCTTGAACAATCAAAAACTCAAACAGTAATTACATAACAGAAATACAATAATGATAAAATAACAATAAAAAGTAACAGTGAAAACAGAATAACAGAACAATATAACTCAAGGAGATAAAAAGGCCATACGGTAGAAATGGGTTTTTAAAAGGGATTTAAAAGTTGTTAATGAGGTGGTCAACCTGAGCACTTCTGGTAGGCTGTTCCAGAGTTTGGGAGCCTTTACCATAAAGGCTCGATCTCCTCTGGTCACTAAGGTAGCCTTATGGCTCTCCTTGAGTAGACCCCGACCAGCTGATCTAAGGGTACGCGATGGCACATATGGTTCTACTAGATCACATAGATAGCTTGGAGCAAGGCCATTAAGAGCTTTAAAAGTTAAAAGTAAAATTTTAAAATCAATCCTGAAGGAGACTGGCAACCAGTGTAGTGCAGCTAAAACTTGCAATGGGTGTCACGTTGGTTGCCAGGGGGCCTAAACTGTGTAAGATGGTAGTGTGAGAACTGGGGGGACCAAAAAGAATAATGTCAGATTTGTCTGAGTTTAACTGTAAAAAGTTTTGCGCCATCCAGGAGTGTATATCAGTCAGGCAGGCTTTGAGGGAGGATAAACAGTTGGGGTCAGAGGTTTTGAGTGGAAGATAGAGCTGGGTGTCATCAGCATAACAGTGAAAGTAAATATTGTGTCTGCGAATGATGTGACCGAGGGGTAGCATATAAACAGAGAATAATAAAGGTCCAAGAATGGACCCTTGAGGGACACCACAAGTGAGCTGAGCTGATGAGGAAGTGGCATTATTGACGACAACGGAAAGAGTTCTATCTGAGAGGTAGGAACGGAGCAGCTGAAGGGCAGTACCACTAAGACCCCCCCATGACTCCAGACGTCGTACCAGAATATTATGATCCACGGTGTCAAAAGCCGCACTTAGATCCAAAAGGACCAGGATGGAGGAGTCACCACCATCTAGAGTCATGAGGAGGTCATTGGTCACTCTCACTAGTGCTGTCTCAGTGCTGTGGAGGGCTCTGAAACCAGATTGGAATGTTTCAAACAGATTATTGTGTTGTAAGTGATCAATGAGCTGTGTGGCAATAATTTTTTCTAATAGTTTGGACAGAAAGGATAATTTAGAGATGGGTCGGTAACTGCACGGAAGATGAGGGTCAAGACCGGGTTTTTTAAGAAGGGGATGGACTAGGGCATGTTTAAATGAGGAGGGAAAGAAACCAGAAACTATAGAGCTGTTTATTATAGAGAGGATAGTGGGGGCAAGTGAATTAGATACCTCTTTAAGGAAAGATGTGGGAATTAGATCTAGTTGAGATGATGAGGATTTCATCTGTGAGATTGTGCTGATAATTAGTGGGACAGTAGAGGGTTCAAACTGATTAAGTGGAAAAGGAGTGGCAGATGGGATTGAATTATCAGGAATAGAAGATGGAATATGGAGCCGAATTGTGTCAATCTTGTTAATGAAAAATGTTAGGAAATCTTCGGGGGACGGATCAATATTTGTAATAACAGGGGGTGAAATGACAGAGTTGATTATTTTGAATAAGGTCCTGGGGTTGTTACTATTGTTCAATATGATGTTAGAGTAATAACTGGATTTGGCTTGTTTTACAGCTAACTGATAACTCACCATCAGCTCCTTGAGGCTAGAGAGAGATGGTTGCAGGTGGTTTGCCCTCCAGCTGCGTTCCGCTTGCCTACACTCTCTTCTGAGGGAACGGGTATGATCAGTTAGCCAGGGTTGTGTATTTAGCTTTGGTGTTCTAGTTCTAAATGGAGCAATGGAATCTAGTATAGAAGTGCAGTTACTGTTAAAATTAGTGATCAACTCATCAATGTCGGGCTGTTCAGTAGGCCTAATAGGAGTAGAGGGCAGTGATGTAAAAGCACTACTAAAAGCACTGGCAGACTTAGAGTTAAAAATACGAGCGCTCACCGGAGCAGAGCATATAGGAGTAGGACAAGGGAGAGGAGTTTTAAAAACCACAGCTTTGTGGTCGGACATGGTAAAATGGAACAGTTCCAGATTATGGATGGCGAGACCTAACGACATCACTAGGTCAAGTGTATGACCTTTAATGTGAGTGGGTTGATTCACAAACTGGGTGATGTCAAATGATTCAATAAGATTTGTGAAAGCAGTAGAGAGAGGATGGGAGGGGCAGCAGACATGAATATTGTAGTCTCCAAGCAATATAATATTTGGAAAACGCTGAGTGATAATGGATATAAAATCAGAGAATTCTGTAATAAAACCAGAATTTCCATTTGGGGGTCTATAAATTAAAACGCACAGTACCGGATCTTTACCATTAATTAAAAAGCTAAAAACTTCAAAAGTTGTGAAATTGCCAAAAGTTATAGGAGAACATTTAAAAACATTATTATAAAAGACAGCTATGTACCTTTTACCAATTATAGAGGGTTTAAATAGTACTGGATATGCAGCTCGGCAAATAAAAGGTGAATTGATCCCAGTGTATGACAGAGGATGATATCACGATAAATTAAATCTCCACAATATGATTATTGTGAGTGTTTTTTATCACGATAAACGATAATATCGTATATTGTCCCATCCCTACGGTCTGAGGTGCTTTGGCGGTCTTCCCCGAATTTTGTCTGATTACAGCGGGGCAGGGCTACATTCCTGTGTCCTACAAAAAATAAATGTTGAACCTTGTTCATGATTGGTGTGTTTTTCAGCTATAGTTTTTGGTCTTATAACCCTTCCAGTAAATCTCTTATGAAAATCTCTAAAGAAGTCAAGAATAACAGACAAGCTGTAAAGTTAACTTCACAAAGCTTAAGTCTATTGACCCCTCAGTCATGACATTTTCAATGTCCCCCTTCGACCAAGATGGATGAAAATGCTAGTTTGTTCACTGCAGAACTTTATTAACAGTAGCTCAACATTGAAGATGTTGAAATCACATCTCTCAGCCTGTTCTCAGGCCTGCTAAGTCACACACAGTAGTCATATTGCATTGAATTGTAGTTTACCATCTCAGTGGCACCAACAACACTTAGTTAGTGAGCTTTGTATCGATGTCATTCCAGTCCTGCATGTTTACTGGCTTATATTCCACTTGTATGGTTGATCCTGAGGGCAAGTCAGGTGTTGAAACAGTAACACACCACTGTAGGCAAGAGACATTGACCGAAGTGCTGTACATGGTGCATAAATGACAAACAGGCCTACCAGTAAGACTCCCTAATCGGGAGATAAGCGACCGTCAGGTCACATGTATACACAAAGACGGATGTAACTGGCATTGGTTCCTAGTTGTGTGGACAATGTATAGTTTTGGTTGGCTCAGAGAATGTGGGGTGTACCGATTTTCGTGATTTTAGGGCAAAATTTGTAGGAGCAGTGTCAAAAAATGTGTTTGAAAAAATCGGCCTGATGGGGGCGCTATATGGGACAGATCCATGTTGATGACATGAGTGTAGACATACTGTGTAGCGATTTGCGCAGGAAAATTAAGGAACATTAAAAGCCAGCGAAAAAACAAATGTGTCTTAGGAAGAGATTTAAAAACATCAATAGAATGCCTTGTTTGTGTTTAGCTATGTCACATTTAATCACATTTGACCCTTAAATACCCTGCAGTGACATATTTTCATGTGTTTAATTGCAGCTGTCCTGTTAATGTAGTTAGTCCTGTTAATTCACATGGGCGGAGCTTAGAACCTAATTATCTAATGTCCTCCTAATGTAGGATTTTGTCAGATTGTTAAAACTTGAGTTGTGTTGAGTTTATTCAACTTTTGAAGTGAAATATGTGTTCTATGGCTCAAAATAGATTTTTTGACATGCTCCACATATTAGTAAAGCAAGTGGAAAGTGGTGTCCTGCTAATGTTGTAAACCGCAGGTTTGAGCTAAAGGGTCCTGCTAAACCACATCTACCAGTATATGTGTGTGTGTGTGTGTGTGTGTGTGTGTGTGCACGCACGTGCGCAGTGTAAAGTAAGTCATTTCATCATTTACTCAAGTACAATTTTGAGTTTTTACTTTCTTCAGTATTTTTTCAATATGTTGACTTACTTTATATCCCGCTACATCTCAAAGGAAAATATTGTACTTTTACTCCACTACAACTGTTTTAAAACGTTGTAACAGAACTAGTTACTTACTCAACCCTTCGGCCATTTGAAAATAGCTTGTTTTAGCTATTTTCAAAAGATTTTTTATACATTACTTCAGTAAAACATCTTGATTGATTGATTGAAGAATGTATTAGAAGTTTGCAATAGAAAAAAGTACAGTTTCATGACAGTACAAATCACTGGTACAAGGTCAACTAAAAGGAGATCCTAGAAAGCTGAGGCTTATTTCCACAGGAACCACACTTTAAGTATCTCATATAACATTGAAAGACAGACGGATAGAACATAGTACTTTATCTAGGATAATATCAGTTTCAAAAGCATAACATGATCTGGGTACTTCTTCCACCGCTGTGTGTGTGTGTGTGTGTGTGTGTGTGTGTGTGTGTGTGTGTGTGTGTGTGTGTGTGTGTGTGTGTGTGTGTGTGTGTGTGTGTGTGTGTGTGTGTGTGTGTGTGTGTGTGTGTCTGTGTGGTAAGGCTACCAGTCTAGTTAACACACAGGTGACAGAACAGCACTAATATTGGTCACTGCAGTGCTCTCCTCTGCAGAAATCCAGTGTGTGCATGCACGCATGCATGCATACCGTATGTGGTTGCAAACACATATACACCTGTTGCCCAGGTATAGAGCATGATTTATAGGTTCCCAGCTAAAGTGTGTCAATACTGTACCTGCATGCACACTGGTTGTCGAAGTGCAAATGTGCTTTGCATGTGTGTGCATGTGTGTGTGTGTGTGTGTGTGTGTGTGTGTGTGTGTGTGTGTGTGTGTGTGTGTGTGTGTGTGTGTGTATTGTGCGCACGTGCATGTGCGTGTGTTTGTCAGATTATTACAGTGCTCTCATCTGACCTGCAGAGTCACATGCTACCACACTACTCTCTCTTGGGTGGGACTGATGGGACCAACCATGACAATGACAGAACTAGGGATGAGACGATATGAAGATTTCATATCACAATTATTGTGACAAAAGAAAACGCGATTTACGATATTATCGCGATAATCAAAATCCATTATCTTGGGGTGGAACCTTTGCCAAAAATAGCAGATCGGCTATTTTTTTGACAAAGAGATTTGGTAGAGTGAAAAAAAAAGACTGTATCAAGTATGTATATAAGTAAGTTTTAACAAATAGAGTTTAAATTATACCGGATATGCAGCTCGGCAAATAAAAGATGAATTGATCCCAGTGCATGACGGAGGACGATATCACGATAAATGAAATCTCCACGATACGATTATCGTGAGTGTTTTTTATCACGATAAACGATAATTTCGCTCATCGTACCATCCCTAGACAGAACTGTAGGTCTGATAAACATGGAAGAGAGCGGTGCCATGTGTTGATGTGGTGACTGTGGACACAAACAAACTAGAAAGGTGGAATTCTGGGAAATTGCAAATATAGTTGCACTGACGCAAGTTGTGAGGAATCCACTGGGAAATGACCAAAAGCCTTCACTTTTCTGTTGTGCAAAGGTTAACAAAAAACAGGTTCACTTTGCTTTTCGGAAACATCATCGGACCTACGTAGTTCCATGGCACCATGCCACGCTCCACCCGCATCACCACAAGCTTCTCCACAAGCAGGTGTGTGATCGGATGGTGTTGAAGGCACTGGAGAAGTCCAAGAACATGACTCTGACCATGTTGCCCTTGGTGTGGAGATGGGCGTGTATAGGCCCTGTTCTGCAGGTAGATGATGCTCCCTCGACCCCCATGTCCGCCTGGGACTCAAACAGGAGGTGGTCACTCACTGAAGGTTTCAGGTTGCTGCAGTACCATCAAAATAAGAACATTTAAATGGAGTGTAAAACGAAAATCTCAAATTTGCATCGGACAAGACCAAGTCTCTGCCACGGACATGTTGATGGCCTGCAGTCGTTCGTGGCAGAGGGAGGACATCTTGTGCGTACCGGGACAATGCAGGATGTCTTCCTTCTTCATCCTCAGGCAGAGGTGGAAGAGTTCCCTGAACGGGACGCAAGTGTGTTATTCCTATACCGGAGCTGAAGGCGAGTAGGGGGAGGAGCTTGTGCAAGGACACGCTGTGATTGGTCAGTAGACAAACGCTCTCGCCTAAACATTAATTACTATTCTGTCCCCCTGGGTACGTAACTCGAACGCCACTGAGTCGGCTCAATCAACCTTCGCAAAGCCCGGCCCGGTGACTCGTTCACTTTAGTTCGCTCGGCAGGGCCTCACGTGGATCAAGGTCGCTTGAGACGGCACACCTCCGTCATAGTTTTGTCAATAACTATACTTTGCCAAAACAGCGAGAGAAGCACTTCCGCGTTGGGCGTGGCCTCGGCTCAGCTCCGGTAGGAAAAACGTCCTCGCGAACGGGACAGCAAGTTGCTCGGGAGGAAGATGCCGTTATCAGTGGCCTGTTGAAGCCTATAGCTGTGTAGTTGGGTAGGATCTGATTGAGGAACCCTGTTACCTGATTGGTTAGAACATGGGATGCATCTTGGGTGTATTGCTACTGTACTGTGATTGGTTATAAATGGATGGGTGAAGTCTGCAGAGTATAAGGGAGGGACCATCTCTTTCATTTGGTGTGTCACCCAGGTTTCTAAACCCCAACATTTAACTACACAAAAACTATGCCTTGCCTAAACCTAACCATAACCTCACACAAAATAAATTATGCCCAATCCTAACCTTAACCCTAACCTCACAGAAATGATACCTTACCTCGAAACACTGACTAAACACAGGGAAAAGTTTTTCTTGCAATTTTGTTTTTCAATTAACTCTCCCCACGCTTTGAACGTTAACGTTGGCCCCATTTTTTACAGAACCTCGATGCCAATACGGCGCTCGTTCGGTTCGTTCGTCTGATGGCGGCCGTGTACTTTAAACACATTTTCCGCGGTGATGGTGTAAAAAATCCATTATGCGTTAACATCAACGGAGAACAATTCACTTCCTTGTTGATTTCCTCTGGCCCGGAGGCTCTGTAGCCAGTGACTGCTCTGAATGTACGGCAACACATAGCAGGACAATTCACATTGATTCTCGCATGACGCCGCCCTCTGCTGCCTGGCAGACCAAAGTGCACTATTGCACAATCAAAAAAAATAAAAAAATAAAAAAAATAAAAATGTCTGTCTATCTACTATAACGTCGCAAAGGTAAGCCGCTTTTTGATGGCACCAGACCCAATAAATAAATAAATAATCTGGCAGTAGGAGAGTTAAAATCTTTGTTTTGCGCAAGCCTGCCTCCAGTTAAAATGTTCTTTTTTTTTTACTGACTTTCCTGTTTATATCATGTTTTGCATATTGAATATTAAAAAGGGATCCCAATAGAAACACACCATAGGCTTTCTTGGGTTTCAAATCCTCTTAGCAGACCTTGTATTCAACTGTACTTTCCTTTTTTATTATTTTTTTAATTGCTAATAAAGCATTCAATCAATCAATCAATCAATCAATCAATCAATCAATCAATCAATCAATCAATCAAACTTTGCTGCTAGTGCGCTTAAGTAAATGTACTTCTCTCTACCACACTCAGGGATATAACAATGGCATGGCCTAAGAATAAAGAGGAATGGTGTAGCTTTCATATTTCATGAAGCACAATACATTGAGTAAATTGAGCTCTTTTTTGAGAATATAAACCAAAAACAAAGCACACAAACAAATAATGAACTACAGATGTAGAGAATATCTGCCTTGTGAAGAATCAATTACACTGAAGGCTGGGAGAAAAATACAGATGGATTCTGGCCAAAATGCCCCTTAAATTGAATGATGACTTCAATCATGCTCTACCCAAAGATAAATTGAAACACAGTGACATCTAGTGGCACAAAATGGTAGTTGAGCCTGTATCTCGGATTCACAACTCACAGAATAGGTCACTTGGTATAGAAATAATAGACTGTTATATGAATGTAGGATGATATAAATAATAGTATATTATATTAGTGTGGCTGGTATAAATAATAAGTAGCAGCTTTAGGTAGTCAGAGGTTACAGAAACGGCCCTACTTGCACGCTGCCTAGCCTTTATGCCTAAACTATACACATTTTTACTATTTTTAAAAACATTGTATAATAGTTCAAATAGCCTAAATCTACAAGCTCACAATGTGTAGATGTCTATTTTAATGATTTTATTTTATTTATCTATTTTTAATAGTAAAAAGTAAGTAATGTTTAGGCATCATGGGTAAGGCGGTGTGCAAGATTATGATCCCAAAGGTTGCCGGTTTCAATCCCTGTCCAGATCATGACCAGATGGCACACAAATGGGTCAAAATGACTGTTCAGATCAGACGTCAGCTCCTGCCACTGTGCCCTTGGGCCTCTCCTGCTCATTGCTGTGTGTTTGTGGATGGCTTTAATGTACAACAATTATTATATTCTAATTTATAAAGAACACTTTGAAGCAGGAGTTGGGAGGTAGTGAAGGGGTTTAATTCTATATCTTGTCATTTGAGCCTGTGGAGAGTATAGGGATGGATCTCGAAACCCAAGCCTGTTACAAAGTCGATAACAAATGTATTGAGTACCCTGTATCAATAAGCTTTGGGCTTAGATAGGCTCAGTCTGATGGGGAAAAAAAAAACAGTCTGATGGTAACCTTCCACACAACTTGATGAGAGGCTTTCAAAGCTAGCTCACCATGTTGACAGTCTCATCGATGTCTGTTGACTGTTGAGAGATTTGAGACTATTGGAAGTATTCCACAGGTTTTTCTTTTAATAATAATAATAAACTTAATTTGTAAAGCACTTTTTAAGAACAAAGTCACAAAGTGCTTGACAGAAGAATCAGCAATACAAAGTGACATCTCCAAGTGATGCTGCAGCGTTGGATAATTATTAATATTGGACAGTATAGCGTCGTTGTCGGGTGGAAACCCTGTATCTCCAAAACCGTTTGTTTTGCATTCATCATTTTAAAAATGATCTAAACTAGTGAAAGCAGCCGATCTACAAGCACACAACGCCTCGCAGCGCGAGGCGTTGTGTGCTTGTAGATCTGCTGTTTTCACTAGTCTTGTGCGACAGTCTTGTATGATGAAGCAGGGCTTTGCTTTATGAAAAAACTTACAAATTTGAAACTTGGAGATACAAGGTTTCTGCCCGACAGTGACGATAGGCTCAATGGTCTTTGAATATACAGTGAATATTTATACTAATCCACAATATACTTAATATTTTTAAGTGAATATTTTGTAACTCAAAATGTTGCTTCTGGGAGTCCCCTGGAACAACATATTTTAAGATGGAGGTCAGCGGCCAAACAAATAACTGTTAATACTTAATATTCAATGATAGACATGAATGAAAAAAAGAATCACTGGTCTTCTAGATGTATTAGGCCCACAGATAAGCAGTAAAATACAAGAAGACAAACATGAATGCTTTTGAATAATGTGTTTAAAACTTTATTGACAGAACACATAGGAGCATTCTGGAGGCCTAACAAACTCTCATCTCTTTAATGTAATGGTAATAGGATAGAGCAGAATGTAATGGCATGTAGCAGTGTTACATAGGAAAGAGCAGAAAACCACTGAACATGTTGTGGTTGTCTAAGTCATCATAGAGCCTGTACCCACCAGGTATACCCATGTAAACTCTGTCTCCCTTCTCCAGCTCTATGATCATTCCATTAGATACATATGCCCAATTCCCATGATTGTATGCATGGTTCCACATGAGTCGCTGTCCATTTTTATACATCTGGATATGCACATACTCTGTTGATGTAGTATGAGCTGCAGTAAATCTGAAATGATAAACTCCTTTCACCGCCGCTGTAAAGATGCCTGTCAGCGCATGCATGACCACACACACACACACACACACGCACGCGCACGCGCACGCACACGCACACGCACACGCACACACACACACACACACACACACACACGAAAATGTGTTAATATATCATAAAAATCAGTTAAACTACCTTGGCCTTATTTTATAATTACACTAAATATCAGATCGACAAGCTCACAACACAACATTGTAACGAGACCTTGTGAGCTTGTAGATCTGCTATTTTCAAAACATTGGAATAATCTTCAGATGGGGGTCCACTTTCAATTTGGAGGTCCTTAGCATAATGTTTGAGAACCACCGGCGCTGATTAATCATTGTTAATTAATGATATACATCTGTATTAATTAAAACCAATGACATTAAACTTCTCTCATCTCATCCCATCAATCGGTTTAAATAGCAAACACGTTGAAGATTTACAGATGTACATTACAATAACATTTATTTAATGCCTGATAGATTGATATATGTACGTTGAGGAAACTAATTGATTATAAAGTGAATTAACATGAATGAATCATAACCTACCTGTAGTTGGATTGTATGCGTTGTGGATGTTAGTGAAGACCTTCTTGTAGACCAGAGTGGTGGCAGAACCAAATGGTCCAACTTGTCCAGAATAAGTCAAACCAACAGAAAAGGCCACCTTTGGTATGTCTGTCAACACAGAACATTATCACATTGTTTACAATAATAAAACCATATATTATACTATTAATTCAACACAGCAATCACATGCATTACATGTATTGTCTTATTATGCAGTATAGCAGCTTACATCTATCATCTTCATCAAGACAAAGTAGTCAAACTATACAGTGGCTACAATACTTCATTGTACATTCTATTACCTAACGGTATTCTTGTGAGTTTGTGAATATTCAGTAATACTACAGTACAGCATCTTAGTTGACTCGGTTCAGTAAGAGTGGGACAGACATTCTGAGATACGGGAGGAGGCTAGAACATTCAAGAATGCATTCAAGTACGAGGTCTCTGAATGTTTGTAGGCCTATGTTTAATTAAAACAGGAATCCAGTGTAGTGTTGCCAAAAGGGGGACTGCCCCATGGTTCGAACTCCCGTTGGTCAGAACACCGTCGGCAGGTTAGCTATTCACCAGCATCGGCAGATTAGCTACTCACCAGCATTTTTACTGAGGTTAGGCTTAGGGTTAGGGTTAGGGTTAGGTTTAGGCATAGTTTTACTGAGGTTAGGGTTAGGGTTAAGGTTAGCCCCATATTGAACCTCACCCGTCTCTGCATACAATTGTGCTCCGAGATGAGGTCCTATAAAGGTATCCCAGGGCTGGGGTAGAACGCCTCCACAGTGAGGTAGAAAACACTTTTCCCGAAATTGTATCCAAAAAGTAAAGGTAGTTCCACGCTCCCAGACCATGGTTTCCTATCCCAGGCAACATAAAACATGCACCACGGTGTTGGGAAAACGGTTTAAATCGCTTATTAGTCTCATTAAATCTCGCTTGGCCAGAATGTTGCCTAACGCGATTTGCAAATGCTCCCTGGCTACGCGAGACCACAGTACTGGCAACTGCCGCCGGGGGAGTTCCGGTTGAATGGGAAAACATGACAAAACTCACGCTTTAAGTGGTTGATTCCTGCCGTAGTGCATATTTTATGTACCCTGGGATAGGAAACCATAGTTTGGGAGCGTGGAACTACCTTTACTTTTTGGATACAATTTCGGGAAAAGTGTTTTCTACCTCACTGTGGAGGCGTTCTACCCCAGCCCTGGGATAACGCGGTAGGACCTCATCTCGGAGCACAACAGTATGCAGCGACGGGTGAGGTTCTATATGGGGCTAGGTTAAGGTTAGGTTTAGGTGGTCGGACCAAAGGGAGTTCGACCTAAGGACATGCTAACGCTAAAAGATGGTTCTGGATCCCTATATTATTCCTTCTAGTTCTAGCTGCAGCATTTAGAAGTAGTTGTCATCTCTCAACTGGCATGATAGGATAACCAGTTTAAAGATCATTGTAATACTTTAATCTTGTAAAAACATACATTTAATTTTCACCTCATTGGTGATATTGACTCACTCAGTGATGTTTATGTTACATATTGTGACCATGATGTCACCATCTAACTTTTACTGATTATTATTAAATATTATGTAAACACTCAACTACAATACCACATCTCAAAAATAGCAGATCTACAAGCTCACAACATGTCACATTGCAGTGTGTAGATCTCCCATTTTATCTAAATGTTTGCCAGAGCATTGGGATGTTAAAGGTGATACACCATGAATTTTCACTTTTCCTATTTTAAAAACTTTTTTGGGGGGTCCCACTAGCACTTTCTATCCTCACAAAGTCCCATTTTTGACCATTGTGTCTTTCTCTGTTTTTGGGAAGGCTGAGGTTAAAAGCTTTCCACGGGTTCTCAGAACAGGCTGCAGAATTTGCTGCCGTCGCTGACGTCAGTGACGGCGCCCCCGTTTTTGAAAAAAAACAAAAAAAACCTTTGGACCCCAAAAAAATGTAGTAGGCATGATAGCAATCGCGAAATTGCATGTTTAACCCCCATAGCAACCCCATCTTTCAAACATGGCGCCATGTTTGTTTACATTTTAAGAAAACATAACGGCTGCTAGTTCATGCATGCCTGATTTCCAGTCGGATTTTTTTGTTTGAAAGCTGTGAGCAATGTGCACACACATGGTGCATGATCTAGGCATGGACATGACATGATAAGTGCACTATGAATTACATGGAAGTCTATGGAGAGGGAGGCATATGGCAGTTCAGGCCAAAGGTGGTACTGCAGCTGAAAATGCTCAGAGAGCCATTCAAAAATGAGAGAGGCTCTCTATTCAGGAGTGGTAATTTAGCCTCAAACCTTTTGAAAAACGTTTTTGGGACATAAACAATATGACATAAATACTTTTTAAATGCATGGTGTATCACCATTAATAATGTTAGGCTAAATATACTTACTCCTCAGTTCCTGCACTTGGTTTTCAGTAGCAGTCAGATTTGTTTCTAGTGTGGACAGCTGAGCAACATGAGCTGAAAACACATTAGCATTAAGTCACTCATACATTCTCATGTAGGCTAGTTTCAGTTGCTTTTCCATGTGGATTATGTGATCAATAAAGTAAATTACATTATCAACACACTATCTATTCTCTGAGCTCATCTGAAGTACACTAAAGGACTCCACCCATAAAAAAAAAATCTTCATACACTTCTAATGCTCATTAATGCTCACTAATGCTCATTAGAATATTATACAGTACAATTTGTGTCTCTCATCTGTGTCTCAGATCAGGGCTGTGGACAGTTCAGAAACCCACCATCAATCGATGGCGAATGAATAGGGAAAATGTTTCACCATTTTATTGTGGGCATTAGTGAGGGTCAAAGATAGGTTGAAAATGGGTGAAGTAGTCCTTTAACCCCCCTGAGGCCTATTCTACAAATCAAGTTTTCAGTTTTCTGAAACGTAATTCTACAGTGGTTCTCAAACATTCTCCCCAAAATGATATGCATGTAGCCACATGCAGACCCATCTCAAAAGATTTTGATCCAGGGACCTACAGAAAAGACTACTTAAAAAACATTTGCTTTAAAAATATATATATATGTCTGTGCACACACACACACACACACACACACACACACACACACACACACACACACACACACACACACACACACACACACACACACACACACACACAATGTTAGCATTTTTAACACAAATCTTCTCTTCTGGGGGTCTCTGGCCCAAAACATTTTCAGATGGGGGTCTGCAGCCAAATACATATCATGGCACGAAAAGGTTTGAGAACCACTGATTTAGAAGGCTTTCGTAGAATCGGCCTCAGGTCTAAAGGAGTAGTTCACCCCCAAAATGACTTTTCTATTGATTAATCACACCATGGAGACTTGAGTTAATACTATATTATTGTATTTGTCGCATTCCTATTCCTAAGACAACATTTTGATCATAGTACATTTACCCCATTGATTCCCCCATCCAGAATCAATGGGGGTAAATGTATTGTATTCAAATTATTGTCTTAGGAATGCAGGGGGAAAAAAAGAATTATTGGTGTGAGTAATCAATAGGGGGAAAAAAAAAACATTTTGAGGGTGAACTACTCCTCTAATGGGTCAACTATACTAAAATTACACTTTCAAGGTTTTAATGGGAAAGTCATTTTTCAACATTTTCCTGCCTGCACTGAACATCATTCAGGTTCAATTACCTTCAGTTTCTTTCTCCAAGTCTTCAACCTGGACCTCGGTAGCATTCAGCCTGGTCTGGTGGTCTGCAACCTGGCCCTCAGTGGCACCCAGCCTGCTCTGGTGGTCTGCAACCTTGTCAGCCATTGCTGGAAAATAACAGATAATAAATGTCTATGTTAAAACTACTGTCAGGAACACTCCAGGCAAGGACCCAAAAAAGCAGCATAACTCGAGACTGGAAACAGGTTATCAACTTAAATGGGAACAGCACTCATTTTGAACATTGAACTATGTCATTAATATACCTTAGAGTCAGTGGTGTGCTGTGGACTTTTTTAGCTAGTGGAGCGGTTGCACGCACATGAACACACTTGTGCACGTGAACGATCGCTGATTGGAACTTGACTGCACTCTGACGAGGAGTGAACTTTTGTCTTTTCTGTGATGTCATCGCTATGTATGATCTAGGGCCGGAAGCCGGAGTAAACTTAAGAAAAGGCTCGCTCCTCAGAGTGCAGTTGTATTCTACATTTACTTGCATAGTTGGAAAACTTTAGTGTTGTCATAATTATGCATTACCTCACAGCCACCTCTGTAATTTAGGCTAAATAGTTCATAAATCCATCAGCCACTCTTAGACTGCTTCAGATCAGAACTACTACTAGCAGTTCACACACATATATTATGTATAAAATGTTATCATTTTTAACACAAATCTTCTCTTCTAGGGGTATCTTGCCCAAAACATTTTCAGATGGGGGTCTGTGGCCAAATACATATCATGGCACGAAAAGGTTTGAGAACCACTGATTTAGAAGGCTTTCGTAGAATCGGCCTCAGGTCTAAAGGAGTAGTTCACCCCCAAAATGACTAAATAATTGTACATTGTACATTTGTACATTTACCCCCATTGATTCCGGGTGGGGACCCAAAATTTGGGAATCAATGGGATACATTTATTGTATTTTGGGGGTGAACTACTCCTTTAACTACTAAAATTATGCTCTCCTGGTTTTAAAGGGTCATGTCATTTTTCAACATTTTCCTGCCTGCACTGAACATCATTCAGGTTCAATTACCTTCAGTTTCTTTCTCCAAGTCTTCAACCTGGCCCTCGGTGGCACCCAGTCTACTCTGGTGGTCTTCAACCTGGACCTCGGTAGCATTCAGCCTGGTCTGGTGGTCTGCAACCTGGACATCTGTTGTACCCAGCCTGGTCTGGTGGTCTGCAACCTGGACCACCGTGGCACTCAATTTGGCAGCCATTGCTGGAAAATATAACAGATAATAAATGTATGTTAAAACAACTGTTAGGAACACTCCAGGCAAGGACCCAAAAAAGCAGCATAACTCGAGACTGGAAACAGGTTATCAACTTAAATGGGAACACCACTCATTTTGAACATTGAACTATGTCATTAATTGCGACCGTCAGGTCGCAGTTACTATCAAAACCTCGACCAGCTGTCTGTCCGTCAGTCTGTCTGTCTGTCTGTCTGTCACACGTCACACGTCACACTTTTGTCCTGCTCATATCTCCGCAACCGTTGCCTCGATCCATGCCAAATTTTGCACACATACTCCTTGCCTGCCAAACCACAACCTCAATTCACACATGACCCTCTTCTAGCGCCACCATGAGGCCGATTCTTGCAAAACACATTTTTGGACACAGCTTCTACAATTTTTGCCCTAAAATCACGCAAATCGGTACACAGTATGCCTACACTCATGTCATCAACATGGATCTGTCCCATATAGCGCCACCTTCAGGAAGATTTTTTAAAACACATTTTTGGACACTGCTCTTACAGATTTTGCCCTAAAATCACGCAAATCGGTACGTCTACACTCATGTCATCAGCATGGATCAGTCCCATATAGCGCCACCTTCAGGCCGATTTTTTAAAACACATTTTTGGACACTGCTCCTACAGATTTTGCCCTAAAATCACGCAAATCGGTACACAGTATGTCTACACTCATCCCATCAATATGAATCTGTCCCATATAGCGCCACCATCAGCCCAATTTCTTCAAACACATTTTTGGACACTACTCCTACACATTTTGTCCTAAAATCACGCTGCGACCTGACGGTCGCTTATCTCCCGATTAGGGAGTCTTACTGGTATACCTTAGAGTCAGTGGTGCTAGTGGAGCGGTTGCACGCACGTGAACACGCTTGTACACGTGAACGATCGCCGATTGGAACTTGACTGCACTCTGACGAGGAGTGAACTTTTGCCTTTTCTGTGATGTCATCGCTATGTATGATCTAGGGCCGGAAGCCGAAGAAAACACTTAAGAAAAGGCGCAAGTTCGCTCCCCAGAGTGCAGTTGTATTCTACATTTACTTGCATAGTGGGAAAACTTTAGTGTTGTCATAATTATGCATTACCTCACAGCCACCTCTGTAATTTAGGCTAAATAGTTCATAAATCCATCAGCCACTCTTAGACTGCTTCAGATCAGAACTACTAGCAGTTCACACACATATATTATGTATAAAATGTTAGCATTTTTAACACAAATCTTCTCTTCTGGGGGTCTCTGGCCCAAAACATTTTCAGATGGGGGTCTGCGGCCAAATACATATCATGGCACGAAAAGGTTTGAGAACCACTGATTTAGAAGGCTTTCGTAGAATCGGCCTCAGGTCTAAAGGAGTTGTTCACTTCACTCCCAAAATGACGTTTCTATTGCTTACTCACGCCATGGAGACTTGAGTTAAATAATTGTACATTGTATATTTGTACATTTACCCCCATTGATTCCGGGTGGGGACCCAAAATTTGGGAATCAATGGGATACATTTATTGTATTTTGGGGGTGAACTACTCCTTTAACTACTAAAATTATGCTCTCCTGGTTTTAAAGGGTCATGTCATTTTTCAACTCTTTCCTGCCTGCATCCACTGAACATCATCAGGTTCAAATTACCTTCAGTTTCTTTCTCCAAGTCTTTAACCTGGCCCTCTGTGGCACCCAGCCTGGTCTGGTGGTCTGCAACCTGGGACTCACTGGCACCCAGCCTGGTCTGGTGGTCTGCAACCTGGCCCTCTGTGGCACCCAGTCTACTCTGGTGGCCTGCAACCAGGACCCCCGTGGCACTCAATTTGGCAGCCATTGCTGGAAAATATAACAGATAATAAATGTCTATGTTAAAACTACTGTCAGGAACACTCCAGGCAAGGACCCAAAAGCAGAATAACTCGAGACTGGAAACAGGTTATCAATTTAAGGGGAATATCACTCATTTTCAACATTGAACTATGTCATGAATATACGTTAGAGTCAGTGGTGTGCTGTGGATTTTTTTAGCAAGTGGATCGGTCCCACACAAGTGAGCGATCACAGCTTGAAACTAGAAGCAGTGCTCTTCCGAGCACAGGTCTCCACAAGGCTGTGCGTCCTGGTGGTGCTACTGTATAATAGGCCAATGTAAAAAGGGTGGCATATGTTCTTCACTTTAGACCTTTCATGGCAATCGGACGCTGCATGCATGATTTGAAGCATTGTGTTCCAAAAATGTATTTTGCTAAAGTCTACCTGCTGGTGGCGCAATAACAGGCCAATGTGAAAAGGGTATTTGTTCCTTGACATAGTGGGAATATGTGTGGCAAATTCCACGGTAATTGGAAGCTGCGTTGATGATTTGAAGCATTTTGTTCAAAAACTGAGCAATCCTGCAAACTTTGGAAGCTAATATTAGCCAATCAGGATGGAATATGAAATATCAGACGGATCAGACTTGATCACATGACTATAGAGATACCAATGGTGTTAGCTTGTCAGTTGCCACCATTGGTGTGTGAATGTGGGAAGTGAGGACGCTGGCGTTGACTGTTCGCCGCTTCACCTCCCAATGTATGAATGAATGGAACATTGTAAGAGCTTTGAGTTCGCAACTTGCTTAGAAAAGCGCTATAAAAATGCAATCCATTATTACTGTGTACTGATTTGTGTTATTTTTGGAGAAAATATCCAAAAGGTGGCGCTATAAAAGGCTGATGTGAAAAATGCAGGGCAAAGGTTTATCCTTAGCCTCTAGGGAGTGCGCTTATAAAGTTTGAAACTGATCGGTGGAGTTATAGGTAAAACCACAAATCGGCCTGTTATAGCACCACCATGAGGCTGATTTAAAAATAAGTGGCATTTCTTCCTCGGACGAGTGGGAACGTGTGTGTGCGATTTCATGATAATTGCACTTTGCGTTTGTGATGTGAGGCATTTTGTTCAAAACGGCTCAATCCTACAAACTTTGGAAGCCAATCTTAGCCAATCAGGATGGAATATGCAAAATCAGACAGATCTGTGTCGATTGTTAAGTTTTATTGATAATTAGCAACTTATCGATCCTGCTTATTGAGCCGGGCTTTTATCAAGCCCACTATTGAGCGTTTTCTAATATTTAGTGGAAAGACAATTTTATTATTGGCCAGTTGTTGTGATTGTGAGTTTGTGGCTTACCACCATCTATGAGGATGACAGTTAACAAAAGTAAAACATATTTTGCCTATCATTAAAACAACCATTCATTAATGTGCAATAAATGTTAAATGGCTTTATTGCGACCAAAGGTCACAGTATACCATGAGAAATGTCGCAGCTTGTCTCCGTGTCAGTCAGTCAGTCAGTCAGTCAGTCAGTCAGTCAGTCAGTCAGTCAGTCAGTCAGTCAGTACACATTTTTACAGTCTATGGGTTGGTTCCCTTGTCACTGTGACATCACAGGTGATATCACAGGTGACATCACCTATGTAAAAGTCTTTACTGAACTCAAAACAACCCTTTCACAAGGGGAAATGGGGTACAGAAACTCAAGTAGCATAAACTGACAATCGGGAGAGATCGGGATTGGCCGATGAGATTCATCGGCTCGTATCCCCGCCCATCTGGGGCATAGAACGTCTGTGTGCCACTCGGCCAGCTTATTCAAACAGTAACTGGGAACAGGTGAGGTGAGCCACACAGGTGAAACAAGAAAATATAGGACATTTGAAGAAAACAAATTGAAGAAAAAAAAGTTTTGGAAAAAAAAAGTTTTGAAAAAAAGGTTTTGGAAGAAAAATGGAAAAAAACGTGTGAAAAAAAAATGGTAAAAAAATAAGTTTTGTAAAAAAAGTTTTGGAAAAAAAAAGTTTTGAAAAAACCCTTGGGGAAAAAATCATGTGTGCTCGGATTCATTGACTGAAAGTAGCTTATAACATGTCTACGGTGGACACTTTGCATATAGAAATAGGATAATTCAAGCTTTCCATTGATCCGCAAAATTGTTGACTTTGAATTTGTTCGATGCATTGAATCCCTATGGGAGGTATTGCAACACTAGATAACAGATAAAAAAATATATAATAATAATAAATAGTGTTGGACCATCCTTACCGCTCAATAAGATGCTCTGCTCCTTGACTATTTCCTCCGTGTTCTTCAGCTTCTCTCTCTGTTCGACCACGGTAGCTTCCAGGCTGTGCACCATGTCCCTAACCTGCTTCAGCTCATCCCAGAGGTTAAGTTGTAAGAGGCTGCCTGGTTCAACCTGAGCCCCAGCAGCCTCAGACAGGCACAACAGGAAGATTAGCGCAGCCTCACAGCCCTTCATTCTGGAACAGAGTGATTGTTTGGTGTCTCGCAGCCTCCTTTTATGCCCCCAAAATCCACCTGAGTAAATGTACCCTCCCAGTGGGAGGTTATAATGTGCAACTGGACACCATCATGTGGCAATGACACTGGCACTGAAAAGAGTGGCTGTCTGGCTGTTGTTTGGAAAACTATGGTCACATACCAAACGTTTCACAGTTGATCTCAAGGTAATTTGTCCTGTAGAATAAATTTCGAAACTTTTTTTTTTGTATTGTGCATATTTAATTAGATAGTTTGCATATTTGAACAAATTAGTGTAAATATGCATAATAAATTGTGTACTAGGTACTTATAGACCAATATAAGTCGAACATGTGTCATGCTATTAAAGAGAGAGAGAGAGAGAGAGAGAGAGAGAGAGAGAGAGAGAGACAGAGAGAGACAGAGAGAGAGAGAGAGAGAGAGAGAGAGAGAGAGAGAGAGAGAGAGAGAGAGAGAGAGAGAGAGAGAGAGAGACCGTGTCACCAGCAGGTTTCTCCCGGCACAGGGGTAGAGTTGCCGTCTTAGAGCATAGAGGGTTCCCGAAGGGTTGCCAGTTCGATCCCGGGCTCCCCCAGAGTTAGTGTCGAAGAGTCCTTGAGCAAGACTCTGAACAACGTAGTTGCTCCCGGTGAGCAGGTTGGTGCCTTGCATAGTTTCCTCCGCCATCGGTGTGCGTGTGAATGGGTGAATGTAAAGCACCTTGGATAAAGGCGCTATATTCCTATATAAATACACCATTTAACATTTAACTCTAGTATCTCAATCTGGGGGAGACCTTCGACCATAGAGCTCACAGTGCGTTTCAGTGAAATGTGTTGCTCCTACAGTGACAATGGCACTGAACCAAACAATGCACTTTGCACTTTCACCTGACAGTGTGTTCCATATATTTATGTGTGTGTGTGTGTGTGTGTGTGTGTGTGTGTGTGTGTGTGTGTGTGTGTGCGTGTGTGTGTGTGTGTGTGTGTGTGTGTGTGTGTGTGTGTGTGTGTGTGTGTGTGTGTGTGTGTGTGTGTGTGTTTGTGTGTTCTTTAACAGTATTTTGATGTTTACTTGTCATCAACTCTTAATGTGCTAAATAAATCGACATGTCTCCTTTCCGACATGTCTCCTTTCCGACACTAACCCAATACCTAACCCTAACCCTAAACCTAACCTCTATGGAAGTGTTGCCACTCCAACAATAAGAAGTCAATGTCGGAATGGAGAGTGAGACATGTCGGAATGGAGAGCAGTTTCCGTACCAACACATTCTTCCCACAGATTAGATATTACACACAAAGAAAGTTTGACATCATGACTAATATTAATAACGTACAAGTACAAGTACAGTATTTGTATTAAGAGGCAAAACGTTGAAAAGTATCCTAACTAACAATAGATGCCGTTTTTCTGAAGCTGTTGTCCTTTAAAACAACAATACATTAACCTTATAAAATAATACATAATAAATGTTGTCAACCGTATAAAATAATGCATTATATAACTTTTATCCTCTAAAGGTTTTGAATAATACTGGTGGGACAAACAAGGAAACTGGCACAGGTAAATAAGTTGCACCTGCAGTTTCTTGGAAGGGAATGAATAGCGAAGACATGAGGAAGAATAAAATGATACTTCTGTAACATGATTCTGACATCAGGAAACTAATGAATGTATTTCATCATCCTAGGTTCATCCATTCGTGCTGTTGTTCAGTGGAGTAAAGTAACTAAGTACATTTACTTAAGTACACAGTTGAGTTAATTGTACTTTACTTGAGTAATTCCAATTTCCAATACTTCTACTTCTACTCCACTACATTAATTTGAAAACTCTATAGTTATTATAAGGTTATAAATTCATTTTATAAAACATACACCACTTTTGCACTATTTCATACCCAGGCTATTTGAAACAAGCTGATAACGCTTGTAGATCTGCTATTTTCAAACATTGTGTACTTATGGCACTTTAAGTGCATTTGGATGCCACTTTCATACTTTTATTCTTGAATTCCGGACTTTTACTTGTAACAGAGTATTTCTATATGTGTTCTACCTGTATATGTGAAGCACAGTATTGATACTTTTACTTGAGTTAAAATGTGAATAACTTTCCCACCACTGCTGTTGTTCTGCTGGAATGCAACACACACACACACACACACACACACACACACACACACACACACACACACACACACACACACACACACACACACACACACACACACACACACACACACACACAGAGGGCAAAGAGAGGGCAGAGAGTCTGGAGGAACAGTGAAATAAGTGATACTTCTGTAACATAATTCTGATCAGGAAACTAATGAATGTATTTCATCATCGTAGGTTGATACATTCATGCTATTGTTCTGCAGACCTGATCGGCATGCAACACACATTAGCACGCACGCACGCACGCACGCACGCACGCACGCACGCACGCACGCACGCACGCACACACACACACACACACACACACACACACACACACACACACACACACACACACACACACCATCATCCTCACAGGTCACAGTCGCATGCAGACAAATTTTTATGGGTCCCTTAATATTTTGTTCCTATTTGTTTTACATTTTTATTATTTCAAAACATTTTCTCAAAATATTCCTCAAAAAGCTAAGATTTTCATGAATTAAAAAGTAGTTACATTAATAAATAAAAGAAGAAAGATATTCCATAACTTAGGAAAAAAAAATAGTAGTGGAAAAAGTTCACGTGGAGCGAAGCGTTGCGAGCTTATACCGGTAGATCAGCACTAGTTTGGGTCACGGGCAAACGACTCATTTCGCTTTTGGGTCACAAGCTAAAAAGTTTGGGAACCGCTGCTCAACGGTATACTCTCCCCCGTCAGAGTTACTACAGGGGGCCAGCAAATGTACTGTATGTGTGCTAGGAACTTTTTTATATTATACACTTGAACTGGGGGGGAAACCTTGGACCATAAAGTAAGTAAGTACATTTTATTTATATTTATATTATATATAAAGCTCACAGCGCGTTTCAGCGTGATGTGTTGTGAGCTTGGAGATCGTCTGTTTTTGACAAAGAGGTTTGGTGTACAGGGGAAGAAGAGTGTGTAGTAGTGAAGCAGGTTGACTTTATAAGTGAGGAATGGCAGCAATGAATGGCTGCTAAAACGTCCTGGTTCTCAACCAGTGGTTCAGTGCCCAAAAGTGGCGCCAGGAACAGCAAGAGCGAGCTCTGAGAGCGTCCCCGCCCTTCGATGCGTCCTCACCGCCCTCCCTCGCCAGGAACTATAGAGAGAGAGAGAGAGAGAGAGAAACAGAGCAAGAGAGGGAGAGGGGAGGGGAGGAGGAGAGATAGAGAGAGAGAGAGAGAGAGAGAGAGAGCATACATTCAAAAGAGTCACCACACCCCTCCGCTTTGCACCCAGGCGGAAGATATAGGGCCTAAAGTGAATTAAATTAAAGAACACAAAATACAAAATATTATAATTGTTATCAGATGCATTAGATATGCACTCAGGACCCTGTCCAACACGTAGCAGCAGCAAGAGAGCACTCCAGGTACAGATGTGTTTGGCAGCAGTGCACTTTTTCATACAAGTCAACCATGAGGATTCCGAATCTGACACCATCTAATGCAAAAACACTGTATTTTGTAATGTTGCTACGTACAATACAGAAAGCAAGGTGAAAACTCCAGGCGAGGCAACTGTCTTGGCAGACGAGTATGTGTTGGTTCACAAAAGCAACTTCACATAAAGGTTACAGGGACACATTTTCTGTAACCGGCATTTCTGAGGTCCATGGCCACAAGGCGGACCATGGTGTGACACCAGGCATGCAGGAGAACGCAGGTGGTCATTACTTCAAAGGTAATGGACACTGGAAAAAATAATGTCCAGTTCTCAGATATAAAGAAAATTGCTCCAGCTCACAGATTAGACCAGCTGCCCTGGCCAATTCACTCAGACCGTTGCCTCTTATCTCCCACTTATCTCTGAACCGTTTTCAGCGGTCTCTGTGTTGTTGTCCTGTTGCTCATCCTATGTGGTTGTTTCCTTTTCACTATAGACTGTCCTGTCTCTGGCTCTCTTCATTTGCTCCTGGTACCAAGGTTGCTAAGGCTGGGGGCAGGATGGTGTGGCAAAGTGGAGGAGTTAACCGGTAGACATGGTGATTGAGCATACAGGGACACATTTGTTATTTTGTATAGGCCTTATTCATGGCAGATGGAAATGTGTAGTTTTGAGCTGTAGGGGGCATTCTTATATATGGTGGCTATTTGTGGAAAGATTGGGCCTCATTCATCAAGCACTTAAGACCAGAAATACGATCATATTTTGTTCTTACCGGCATTTAGGATGATTCTCAAGTTGGGGGTCAAATTCATCATTGTATTTTGGTCTTGGATTTGTGCTGGAAATACGATGGAAAATACACCACCTCCGACCATGGTGTAAATCTTTGATTATATTTAGGATGCTTTTTTCGGTCGGGAAATAAGCCATCAGCCCACGGTGTATATTTAGAATGCTTTTTTCTTCATGCTAAATCAATTTTAAATTGTGCCAAACATTAAATAAAATATTTATTAGTCCATTCTGCCCAACATGTGCCAACACATGTATTTAAAAAATAAAATAATATGTCAATTGTCAAACAATTACATATTCAGTCGTGGATTAGCTGCCACTGAGTTTGTAACCAAATGGACCCACCAATGGGGGACCACTCACGCACCGCATGATGACTGCCCGCACTCGTCCATTTGGTTTCATTTTAAAGAGTTAAAGATCTATAAAGGCCCAAGGGTCTGTTTGGCAAGAGACCACCAGAAAACCCCAGCACATCACTGTGGTCCCTGGACCACTGGTTGAGACCCACTGCACTACCTAGGCCTACTGTATTTGCCACTAGCCTATATTCTTACCTCTGATGAAGCAGCGTTTCACTTCGTGGATATTTCCACATAATTGTTTTGTGTATTATTCTGTGATGGATTGAACCTTGTAAACCACTTTATTCTATTACATTCTATACATTAGAGCATTACGTTCAGCATCCATTTTGAAATCTGCGGGATCAGAACAGTTGTATTTCATATCCTATGTTGTCAATGTGTCGCCGATATGTTTTTCTTTCCTTTTTTTCCTCTGTTTTTTGACGAGACAAGTTGAAGTTTTTATATGCAGCAAGTTCAAGTTCCGTCTGCCGGCGAGAAGGTGGGGGGCGTCGCGACCCTCCACTGATTAGGCTTTAATTTATAATAGACTAGGCTACTGTAGGCCTATTGATCACATCAACACATAACGACACAAAAGCAAAATAAGTCTTACCTTCGGTCTGATAAGGATACATGTGGCTTTACAGGACAGTGTTGAAATATGAATCCAAAAAAAGAATTTCCCCTCAGTATACATATAGGATAAATAATCAATAAAGCTCGCAACCTGCTGGTCTGGTCCATATCGGAAAGCAGTGCGTGTCACAGCTCATACTGTATATTCCTTCAACATTATCTTTTTGGCAATGTTCAGTAGAAAAGGATTATAATATCCATCCCATGTTTATTATTTTGTGATTGAGGACTAATCGTAGCCTTGTAAATGTGCCGATCTATAGAGAAGAAAAAATAGGCAGCCTATTCTTTTTTTTTCTCTCTCTCTTTTTTTCTTTTTTTTTAATTAAGTTCAACAGCATAACATAACCAAGTTTAAGTTGTGATTAATTTCTAGTAGCCTATGGTGTGAATGGGTTCCCAGAGCAGAAAGTGCTTAGTCATGCTCTCTCTACCATATATGGTCCAGCCATAAGTACTATGGAAGCTGCTCTCTCGTTTTTACCCTTGTTTTTGCACTTAAATTTACGTCCAAATTCATCATGACATACACCTGTGGATAAGCACAAAATGGGATATACACACTGCTTGATGAATTTGACTGACGTTTGGACTTACTGAAATTTAAGATGAAATTTAAGGAAAAAAATACACCCTATTTACGACCAGATTGATGAATGAGGATTGTGTTGGTATTTATGTGGTTTATTCCCATTTGTATAACTGTAACAGTGTATGTTCTTACTTATTTCATTATTATGTACAATGTTTCACATGGGCCTCATTCATCAAGCACTTAAGACCAAAAATACGATCATATTTTGTTCTTACCGGCATTTAGGACGATTCTCAAGTTCGGGGTCAAATTCATCAATGTTTTTTGGTCTTGGATTTGTGCTGGAAATACGATGGAAAATACACCACCTCCGACCATGGTGTAAATCTTTGCTTATATTTAGGATGCTTTTTTCGGTCTGGAAATAAGCCATCAGCCCACGGTGCATATTTAGAATGCTTTTTTCTTCATGCAAAATCAATTTTAAATTGTGCCAAACATCAAATAAAATATCTATTAGTCCATTCTGCCCAACATGTGCCAACACATGTATTTAAAAAATAAAAGAATATGTCAATTGTCAAACAATTACATATTCAGTCGTGGATTAGCTGTCACTGAGTTTGTAACCAAATGGACCCGCCGATGGGGGACCACTCATGCACCGCATGATGACTGCCCGCACTCGTCCATTTGGTTTCATTTTAAAGAGTTAAGGATCTATAAAGGCCCAAGGGTCTGTTTGGTTACCAACTCTCCTTCATTTAGCAGGAGACCACCAGACCACTTGTAACCCCCAGCACAGCACTGTGGTCCCTGGACCACTGGTTGAGACCCACTGCACTACCTAGGCCTACTGTATTTGCCACTAGCCTATATTCTTACCTCTGATGAAGAATAGCAGTGTTTCACTTTGTGGATATTTCCACATAATTTTTTTGTGTATTATTCCGTGATGGATTGAACCTTGTAAACCACTTTATTCTATTATAGTCTACATTAGAGCATTACGTTCAGCATCCATTTTGTAATCTGGGGATCAGAACAGTTTTAATTCATATCCTATGTTGTCAATGTGATGCCGATATGTTTTTTTCCCCCTTTTTTTCCTTTGTTTTTTGACGAGACAAGTTGAAGTTTTTACATGCAGCAAGTCCAAGTTCAAGTTCCTCTGCTGGCGAGAAGGTGGGGGGCGTCGCGACTCTCCACTGATTAGGCTTTAATTTATAATGGATTAGGCTACTGTAGGCCTATTGATCACATCAACACATAACGCTACACACAAAAGCAAAATAACTCTTACCTTCGGTCTGATAAGAATACATGTGGCTTTACAGGACAGTGTTGAAATATTAATAAAAAAAAAAGAATTTCCCCTCAGTATTATAGGATAAATAATCAATAAAGCTCACGACCTGGTCTGGTCCATATCGGAAAGCAGCTGTGTCACAGCTCATACTGTATATTCCTTCAACGTTATCTTTTTGGCAATGTCCTCAATGTAATTGAGGACTAATCGTAGCCTTGTAAATGTGCCGATCTATAGAGAAGAAAAAATAGGCAGCATATTCTTTTTTTTTTTCTCTTTTTTTTTTTTTTTTTTTTTTTGACAAGACACAATTAAGTTCAACAGCATAGCCAAGTTTAAGTTGTGATTAATTTCTAGTAGCCTATAGTGTGAATGGGTTCCCAGATCAGAAAGTGCTTAGTCATGCTCTCTCTACCATATATGGTCCTGCCATAAGTACTATGGAAGCTGCTCTCTCGTTTTTACCCTTGTTTTTGCACTTAAATTTACGTCCAAATTCATCTTGACATACACCTGTGGATAAGCACAAAATGGGATATACACACTGCTTGATGAATTTGACTGACGTTTGGACTTACTGAAATTTAAGATGAAATTTAAGGAAAAAAATACACCCTATTTACGACCAGATTGATGAATGGAATGTCTTTTGCGGACATGTGATAAAAAGTGACTTCTAGTGGTGATGGGAGTCATTACAACTTGTTGCTTCGTGTATTTGGAGATTATTGTGTATGTTTCTGTATTGGTGTATTATCAGAATTTTTTTACAACACATATTGTAATATGTGTACACAGGAGTTAACATTTATATTTCCATTATTAATGGTATGGTCATATGGTGTACTGTATTTACGTTTCATCCTTTTTGTCCATATTGGGTTTCCGTATGGGACACTTTACGCATGCGTCGACCGGAAGGTTCTATCATTCATTCATATCTTCATTTGTTGACTGGTGATGCAGAGCTGGTGAGTGATAGTATTGTGTATTTAAAGTGTTATTTCTTATGTTTCATACCTCAAATATGTACATTTATATTTCATGATACAGTTGATGTTATGCCTGTAACATTAAGGTTGTATTTTGTTTCTGTTTTGTGTTGTACAGTCGATTACCTGAACATCTGACTGGCTACTACAACTGACTGGGTGGCTAGCAACGAATACTGTACAAACAGTGATGGGCAGTAGCTAGCTACAAGTTTACAGTTTACAGTTTACAGTTTAGGCATTTAGCAGACGCTTTTAATCCAAAGCGACTTACAATAAGCAGATACAACATCGCAATAATAAACAAGATAATAGGTCAGTACATTAACAGCAATATAACAATGTAAATGGATATCTATCTAGAGAAAAACACAATATAATCAAGTTCTAAAGAAACCTAACAAACAAATGTTAATTAGCTTCATGTATGGTCATTGATTTTACTGTAGTGCTAAGGGATTAGGTGGAGTCTGAAAAGGTGAGTCTTCAGTCCACGGCGAAAGGTAGCGAGTGAGTCCGTTGTTCTAAGTGCGACAGGGAGTTTATTCCACAACTTGGGAGCCAAGAGGGCAAACTGTCTCGGACGAGTGGATTTTTGCCCTGGAGTTTTTAGCGAGGGTTCGGTCAGCATCCCTGTGTTGGCTGATCTAAGTGAACGAGTGGGGGTGTAGGGGTCAGCTTTTGGAGGTATGGAGGAGCCATACCTTTGGCTGCTTTGAAGGTCAGCATCAGTGTTTTGTATTCCATGCGGGCCGCAACCGGGAGCCAGTGGAGGCTGCGGAGAAGGGGAGAGACATGTGAGAACTTAGGCTGGTTGAAGACCAGTCGTGCCGCGGCATTTTGGATCAGTTGGAGAGGTTTGAGTGCACATGCCGGGAGACCAGTGAGGAGAGAGTTACAATAGTCGAGTTTTGATATGACAGATGTCTGAATGAGGAGCTGCGCTGCCTCCTGGGTGAGGAACGGTCTGATTTTACGGATGTTATAGAGTGTGAACCTACAGGACCGGGTGACTGATGCAATATGTGCCTTAAATGATAGCTGGGTGTCCAGGACCACACCAAGGTTTCTAGCAGTCGGAACTGAAGTCACCAATGCATTATCTATGGAAATAGTGAGATCTTGCATGGGGCAAGACTTAGCTGGGAAGAAGAGTAGCTCCGTCTTGTCCGGGTTCAGCTTGAGGTGGTGGGCTGACATCCACTGTGAGATGTCGGCCAGACATGCAGCAATGCGCTCTTCCACCTGGGTGGCAGAAGGGGGGAAGGACAAAAACAGTTGAGTGTCATCAGCGTAGCAGTGATATGATAGATTGTGAGCAGAGATTACAGCACCAAGGGATTTGGTGTACAGGGAGAACAGCAGAGGGCCAAGTACGGATCCCTGGGGGACTCCCGTTTGGAGGGTTCGGGGGGATGAAAGCAAACCTTTCCATGAGACCTGGTAGGTCCGGTCCGACAGGTAGGAGGAGAACCACTTTAGTGCCGTCCCGGTGATGCCTAGGTCAGCAAGGGTGTCCAGGAGCAGCTGGTGATTCACTGTGTCGAATGCCGCTGATAGATCCAGAAGAATCAGGACTGCAGAGTGGGATGCAGCCTGGGCAGCATGGAGTGCTTCTGTGACTGCTAGGAGTGCCGTACAAGTAGCTTAGCTATGTAGCTTAACTACATTTCTAAGTAGCGTAACGGAAACTAGCTACATTTCTCTGGGGATAGCTTGTAGTGTAGTTGAGCTGTATTTAATCAAGAGTAACTAGTAATGTAGCTAGTACATTTTCCAAGTAGCTGGGCCATCACGGTCGGGATGAATAAATAAATAAATAGACCTGTCATTACAATACTGTCCCCAATAGTGAGGGGTATACATTTAATTTAAAGCAGAGGGTTTCCAGTTTCAGTCTGTTTTATAATTAACATTTTTTGCCTGCATGCCCATTTGTTTGGTGGAAAAAAGAAGAAAGAAAAAGTAGGTATTTCGCCCCCTAGTGGTGAAGGTGTGTAAGTGTCATGGATGGATGGATGGTGCAGTGAGAGGCGCATGCGTCGGCTTTGCAGCTTGCGCGGTGACAGCTCGGTGACAGCGGTGACAGCTCGGTGACAGCGTTACAAACACCGGCTATTTTATTGCTTTTACAGCCACATTTTTTTAAATCTCACTTTCAGTTATGCGACCACAATGGCCTACTTTTACCCGGTTTTAACTTTTTAATGATCAGACTTATAGATCAGAAGTTATAGGCCAGTAGGCTAGCCGGTCCATCCTGTCAGCTAGCGACCCGGCGTTTAGCCGGCTTGACAGCTAGCAAACCAGGAGCTACACAGAAACTCATGAAGAACCCTCCACCTGCGCCACCAAAACTGATCTTGAACAGATCCAACTCACAGGCCCATACTCTGTGCCTGGTTGGTAAGTTTCGCTCTCTCCTGGACCTCCTATGACCAACTGTATGAATACTGTGATCCTGTTGCCTAGGCCATCTCTCTGCTGTGGGCACCGTTGTGGTGCCCTTGCCAGTTTTTTCTATCCTGGACATGGACGAGTTCCCCCCATTAGTCCCGTCTTCAACTCAATTAGTTCAGGCTAGCTCGTCCTCCACTAGCCTGAAAATGAGCCGTCGGTCTTTATTAAAAAAGGCAGTAAAACGTCGGTCCGAGGGTCCCACTAGCCATCAGTTTTTTAAGAAGCCTACCCCCCCAACCCTGGCCAACACCTGGGAATGGCCAGGGAGTCAGCCGTCGCGGGAGCCCACCCCTTCCGCACCACAAAAGTCTGCCCCCCCAGCACCGGTCAGCGGCTCCTCTCCACAAAAGCCCCACACTTTTCCCCTCTCCTCTCCAACCACGATCCTCATAGGTGACTCATTTGTAAAACATATCCGTCTGGTCAATACAATTAGTCGTTGTTTCCCTGGAATAACCACTGGTGCACTCATGGAAAGAATCCCCGATGTCCTGGGTTCCCTTCCCTCCTCTGTCACAAAAATTGTCCTACACGTCGGGACAAACGACCGCCACTCAGAACTCACAAAAATCTATTTCACAAGCATTCTAAATCTCCTCAGCTCCAGCAAATTGTCCGTGTGCGTCTCTGGCCCACTACCCACGCTGAGCCGAGGCCGCGGCGATGCTCGCTCCAGTAGGCTGCTGGCATTACACCATTGGCTCCAAGCTGCATGTTATTCCCATAATATATTTTACGTTAACAATTTCCATCTGTTTTGGGAACGGCCATCTTGTTACGCCGCCGACGGCCTCCATCCAAGCAGTTTAGGAGGCCAAATGCTCACAAATAACTTGTCTAGCTCTTTAGCACAGCAGACGCCACCAAAACATTGACTGATTAAACCCCCGATAATCCAGCATGGATCTTCAACCATCCCATCCGTCACTTCCGGTCAACCACGGCACTCTTCTTTGACCCAGTCACATACATCATCCACCGCTAGCGCCCCCTACTGTATTACTAATTCATCTACCGCCAATATTCCAGTCAGGACCTCATTACATAGAACACGTAGGATACCTAGACTCACAAGAGGAAATCACAATGTAATCTCCCTTCGGTCTGAACTAGGCGGCTCTATTACAAATAAAATAATTAATAACACATGCTCTAGTCCGATTCACACCACCACTCCCACCCCAGCTCTCATTATAAATAGTCCATCATTACAGTCACCTTTTTCTGCCCCCCCTCCTCCCCCCCTCCCCCCATCATCACTCCAGTGAAAAAAATACAAATAAAATGTCGGCCTTCATTCCATTTTGGGGGCTGGGTGGCCAACAAAGTAAATTGTCTCTGTCGGGCAGAAACCTCTTATCTCCAAATTTCAAATATGTGCATTTTCATCATACAAGGCCGTTGCACAAAAGAAGTGAAAACAGCAGATCTACAAGCACACAATGCCTCGCACCGCTAGGCGTTGTGTGCTTGTAGATCGGCTGTTTTCACTAGTTTAAATCATTTGTTAAATGATAAATACATTTAAAATACAACGGTTTTGGACATACAAGGTTTCCACCTGACAGTGACAAAATGTAATTGGCCCACTGGCTTGTCACTTGTCATGATCTGAAATGGCAAATCTTTGAGTAGCAGCAGCGCTATAGAGAGAGATCTCTCTCTATAGCGCACAATGAGGGCCAACAACTCTTTTTCCCGGGCTGAATCAGGGGCCCAGCATGTCCCTGAATACCCCGTGCAGTGGGAGTTCATTAAATTAGTCATTATTTGTTTTCTGTTTTCTAGATAATGTGTTTGGAACCCCATTCTTAAGGATGAGGGTGTGACGGCCTGCCCCTCTGCCTCACTGTTGGCTAGCCTTGGTGATGGCCTGAGTGGAGCAGGCTGTCAGGCCAACTTGAGACACCTTGGTTATGGGTGTGGCGGAGGGTAAGGACCTCTCCTTGAAACTCCTCCCTCTCTCTAGTTCCTCTCCTGTCCTGCTTTGGGTGCCACACGCACACAGCACACTCCACACATACACACACTGCATACATGACTTACTACTGACTTATTCACGCCTCACTTCATTCCTACCAGTTGTACAGTTTTGTACTCTACAAGGGTACTGCTGGGGGCAACGAAGCCTTTGTACCTTTTAAGGTACATATATGCCCTTTGATTTGTGTGTACTGAGAAACAACCCACATTGCAATACATCTGTGAGATATACGTCACATGCGCATTCCTACATTTTGCTAATATAAAATGGCTATATGTCACAGAGCAGCAGCTTGTACACTAATTGTTCCACATGTTTAAGTTCAGCAGTACACATTCATAGTGATCACAGATATCTCCAGACAGTGCCTGCAAACGACATGCCCAGGCTAACCTGCTGCTTCACAGGTTCAGTATGTGTTCAGGTCCTGTCAAGTGTGCACGTTTTAAAGCATTCTGCACTCACAGCTTTCTTGTGGAATCCTCACAAGTGAGGCAAGCTTTTTGTCATTTTATCGTCTAATCAGACTGTTGGGAACACCCTGGACACTTTTTAATTTGCTTAATTCGGTATTTAAATATAGTGTCGTAATTGAAATAAATGTGATCAGGCCTTCCGGGTCCAGGACGCGTAATTTGGAATTGCACACGCGTTCTGGGCAAACCCCGCCCAGGAAGCTTTTGATTGGCTGAACCGGCGCTAGGGAGCGCTCCTTTTTGGTCGCTTGGACCGCACGGCGGTGCGTTTATCGTGGGCTTGCCCAGGCCTTACGGCCTGGGCATAAATATAACGATTGCATTCACCACGGCTTCGTAACTCGCACGGCCACTCGCGCCTGCGGCGCTCGGGGGCGAAGAGCAGGACCAAGGTCCGCTGGCCTTCGCGCCGCTTGCAATGTCGTGGACAATAATCAAACGCCTCCGCCCAGAACTCATGTGCAATTCCAAATTAAGCGTCCAGGACCCCTCCCCACCAGAGATTCCGTTAGCCGGTATTTACCGGCCATTGGCCGGTTAAATGTTTCATTGGCCGGTACACAGTAAAATTCGCAGTGTTAAATCAACACTTAAAGAGTTAATTTTAACACTGGCTCGGATAACATATGGTCCCACACGGTAGAGTGTTAAATTAACACTTGACATAGTGTTGATTTTTCAGTGTTAATTCAACTCTGGAAAGAGTCAAAACTTAACACTGCAACACCTTGCACAACACTGAATAGTGTTAATAAAATTTGACACCATGAGGCAATTAACACCCATAGTGTTAATTATATTTTACTCTTGAGAGTTAATCTTAATATAACTCTCCATCAATGTTAAAAGGAGTTAACACTGAGTGTTAATCTTAGTTTAACTCTCCATCAATGTTAAAATGGGTTAACACTGAGTGTAAATTTAAAGCTTACTCTCACCAGTGTGAATACAAATTAACTCTTTAAAACATTTGATTTACTCCTAGTGGGAGTTATTACCACCTTACACTAAGTGTTGATTTTTAATTAACTCTTGTCAGTGTATATCAAATCTACCATACTATAAAATGTGCATGTAATGTGGGGAAAAAAAACAATAAAACCATTAATTATGTCCATCTCTTCATTTATTGAGCATCCAAACTCAAATTTAAAGTGCAATGTGGTTGGACATAAAAATAACAATAGAAAAATAAACAATAGAAAAATAAAATTGCTCTTGCCTGCACAGAACATGGATTTCACACACAGATCTGATACATTAACAGTATAAGAACAATAAAGTGACTTAGACTCTCTTAACACTTGAAATAAAGTGACTTCGACTCTCTTAACACTTGAGGATAATCCTGATGTTGCTATTTGAGCTGTACTCTGTATAGAACAACCTTTTTCAAGGTGTACTCTTTTCTGACTGCTGGGAGAACTGCAGCCAACTCAACAGTTGACCTGCACTCTTCATTCTCAATATTTGAACCAGGTGAAATGTTAAAATTACTGTTTTGGCATTATTAACAATTATGAAAATACAGGGCTGGCTGCATGTGGGAGGGGGTGAGAAAACCCTTCATATCTAATTTTAAACTAAAAATTATTTTGAATTATTCAACTGTTTTTGAAGAAACAGCCCTTGAACATCTAATTATCCTCTGAAGTGTTATAAGACAGACCTTACATGGTAAGGTTTTTGTATCAAATAAATAAAAACAAAAACAAAAAGGCAAGATGAATTGTTAAGGGAACAAATGACCTTTAGGTGATCTGGAAAGCAGGATTATTAAACCAGTTATCTTTTTAGAGATTAATATTTCACCTTTCTATTGAATTGCAGCATTGAGCAGTGTTTGTGTGGAGCGGTGATTAAGATCAAATCAATGATATAACCACCATGAGATGCAACACCATAGAAAGAATACATCAGGCTACACCGTCATAGATCTAGGTGTCATTCCTCAGATGGATCAATCGCCTACCCTGGGCAACAGCCGTATGCAGTAAAACCACCGCTCCACACAAACACTGCTCAATGCTGCATTAGATGGCAATATGGCACTACATAAAGGAAGGAATCACTTGCTCCATATGCCATGAGAACATCAAATGGTTTGAAGTAGAACAACTCTTTGACATCAAACACTTTAAGCGCCCCACCTGGCTTGAATGCAACTTTGAATGCATGGTAATGCTCATCAAAACAAATTGTTTCTACATCTGAAGCAATAACAACAACTTGTTCATCTTTCACAACAATAGTCTTGATCTGACAAAACACTGGGATGTCAATGGCTACCTCAACACATACAATCAAGTCACGGCGATATTCAGTACCATGGTGCTTTACCCACTTCACTGAGAGAACATTGGTAGTTATTGGAGTTTTTAGTTTGGCTGCGATCTTAGGACCTTCTTTCAGTTCACTGAGTCCCACTGTCTTTCCTGGACCAACACCTAATCGGTCTTGGCTAAAAGATCCCCAATGCAATGCCATGTGTCGTTGGTGCTTTTTGGCCAATGTCATGGTGATATTTTTGAAACTCTTTAGTTGGGTCTTGAAAAAGTTATGTTTTGCCTCATAGCGCATACACCACACATGCAGAATTGGTCCAATATTTCTTATGCATCGAGGATAATGAACCATGAAATGATGTTTAGGCAAGAGATTCCTAGCAGGAAACAAGTTCTTGAAAAGCCGATGATGCTCAACAATAATGTGTTTCAGATAGATGGTAATACCCTCTGTTAGAATAGGAGAAAACACAATATTGACAATCTGTAGAAGCAACATTAAAAGATGCCAGTACTGATCGTCTCTCTGTACTAGATCACCAAATATCAATGGCATGTTGCGCAAAAAACACCAGGACTGTATGGCATTGAGGCCCAAATCATTACTTCCATCAATCAACCTTATTGCAGGAGGGCGATTTCTCCTCTCAGTGTAACCGTAGTTAAAGGCCTGTATTCTACCAGCCAGGTCTTTGCTGGTCAAAAAGTTATCTTGCACATACTGCAGTATGAGTTTGACCTCAAACTGTGCTACGCCTTCTAAAAGGTCATGCATTATATCGACCGCAAAGTTATCAGAGATGTTGAAATACTGCAGAGAGTTCAATAAACATGAACGCTTCACGCCGTAGACATGAGATAGTGTTGGGTTTGCTTGTATACTCTGGCAATGTTGTTCATGCATTTCTTTTGTGCGCAATACCACACGTTGGTCATCTTCACAGAATAAGATTTGAATATCCGCTTTTTCAATTAGACAAAAACGACAGCAATTCCGAGCACTGAATGATTCCACAAACCCAAATAATCCATGTATTCCCAGATTATCTCCTGTGACTTGCACAATGCTGCCACGAACAGGACGTTCAAACATGGGAACTTCAATCCCATTAGTTTCAAGCACTTTTAGGTCATTGACAATTGGCTCAAGTATTGCGTTAAACCCATAGGTTTTAATGTCCTGGGAATGAAAAAGTGCACACAAATGTATGTTGACTAAAGATGAATTAAACTTGGGTGGGAAATTTCTCAATGTAAAATAAATAGCACCAAGCTTGTGGATACCTTTCTTAGAGCCAAGAGGATTCGCTGTCTCCAGTTCATCAAAAAAAATCTGGATCTGCAATGCATCATTTTCAGTAGAAAAAAGAGGATGCCTATTCATATATGACCCATCTTTCAAATCGACATAAACACCATCCTTGGGGGTGTGACTGCACCTGAACATATCACTGGTGTTTGGATTACTGAGAATAAACTTCAATGTTTCAAGAATAGGAACATAGACAAATTTGTCAGTTACTACTTTCTGATCATAAGTTCCAGTAGTTTTATTTCTTCTACTATCAAACCTGACACCAAGTACTTTTTCCACGGGTTCAACCATTCTCGATTTCTGCTGAAAATATGCATTGCGTTTCGATTCAGAATTCAATGAAGTGAAAGGGTTTTCAATTTTCTCAAAACATTCTTCTATTTTGGCTTTAGTACTTGTGTCCTGTGAAGACAAACATTTCAAAGCTGCATCTTTGGCTTGACTGTGCATCTCTAGTACTACTTCTTCCATAGACGATACAAAACTATTTACAGTAGACTGCCCGACACCTGCAACCTGAAGGTGCGCAATAGCAGATGCACACATATTAAGAGTACTCTTGTTGGATGCAGAGATATCAAGAGTATCCTCGGATACTGAAAAAACCTGAGAGCTAGTGGCTGTTTCTTCTAAATGTGTTGCATCGTCTGCAACATCGTCATCAGCCACATCATCTGGTCTGACATTTACTTCATGCTCAATTTGCTCTGCATGTTTTGTGTTCAAATGCTTCCTAAAACCTGAAAAGGTACCACAGGCATAACAACATCCTGCCTGAGCACATTTTAGGCGGAGTGTTTTACCAGGACAGAAACCATGAATTAATTTCAAATGCCTCACAAGCAAGTTGGTATTCAAAAAATGGGCCTTGCAAACAAAACAAATCATCCCCATGGTGTGTCCCTATGCATGCACTAGTGTAGCACTCTCGCTCTGATCTCTGCAGCACGCGCGCCCTCCTTGACTTTCCCAATATCTATCTCGTATACAGTTGTCTGCATGAAGGTGTACATGTTGTACAGCACCTGATTGTAAGAGGTTCCAAACACGAAGTGTGCCTTGAAGAGTTCATCGAAAGCACCTAGCGCACTGGTAGATGCACATGGTATGGCCTGCTTGTCCAGAATGATGAAGTAGTCATGGATGGTGTTCCTCTTCGGCCCAACGGCAAGGAGATAGGGTTGAGTGGTGGTGCTGATGGCGTCAAGATGTTCTTGGATGCTTGTTCCACTCTGAGGACAAAAGGATGTTATAGATTTAAAAATCTAGAAGTACAATGGTCTTATCAGAGCTACTAGGCTAAATTCCTAGCAAGATTTTGGCGGAACAAAGCATCAATGTTCTTTGCATGTCGTAAACCATGCCAATTTATTTTGCACATGATCTCACTTATCCAAAACAGTTTTGCAACCAATCATTTAGTTTGACAGTTATTGAGAGTTGATTTGAGTTCAGTTGTGGACCAGTGATGCCATTTGGGTATGAATGACATCACCGGTCCACAACTTAAATCCAATCACTGAACTCGTTCTGGATAAAGTGTATCATCCAAGGATCGTATCGTAGCCCGTGTATCTAGATGCATATCGGATCGTCTTAGTAGGGAGAGAAGCACACCCCTATCTCCCATATATCAATAGACTGTCAACTTACTCAACTCCTACGGGGCCTGCCTTTATTCTGTGTGAATATGTCAGTTTAACCGCTTTTGCAGAAATGTATTTTTCCCCAAGAATCATTTTATGTATGGAAGATGTTGTTGAAAAGTTTGCAATAATGTTTTCCTTAAAAAACAAAAACGCAGTTTGACATTTGTTTTACTAGGCTAAAATACTAACCTTCTTGAACACCACAACATGCTTTTCGGCTGCGGCAGCGGACACCTTGCCGGGTCTCTTACGGCCTTGGGCCGTAGGCGGAATCAGGTGGAGCACGAGGAGGATGGAACACATATCACTGTCCCAGCAGCCTAGAAAAGAGATAACATTTATATAATGGCACATATCTTAAATTTTAATAACACCATTTGTCTAAATCTAGCTAAACCAAGATTTCCTTGAATATTATGACAAACTGATGTCAGTAATGCAGCACGGCCCCCTACTGGCTTTGTTCATATTGAGATACAGGTTTGAAGAGGATTCTTTTTTTACCACAGCATTTTTTGCCTGATCATTTACAGAAATTATAGGGCTGTAAAGGTTTGTGGTAATGTTAACCTGTATTTTGAGTTCTGATGGGCTAAGAAGGTTATTGGTCTATCGACAATACAACCAACCCACTAGGGCTGTCCCGAATACCATATTTAGAGCGTCGACGCTTTGCGGAGATAAAATCGATCATAATAGAAGCTTCTACGCCGGTCTTGGGGGAGGGGGGTGGCACAGAAAAAAGAAAAACTCCGGTAGTGTTGAGCGCATTCTCGGCTGTGGTGATCCCGCTGAGGAAAAACCAACCACCTTACCAGGTAAGGTACCATCTTTCCCAATACTTTTAGCACTCTAGTTTTTGGATTTGCGAAAGAGCCGGTATATTTTTGGACTGTCAGACCATAGGAATAACATGAATTATTAAATTGGGCATAATTCTCCTTTAAAAATCCTACAGACCAATCGGGCAACTAATGAGCATTTTTCACTTGCCACCCAATTCGCCCCGTTTTGTGTCTCAAAGGCAAGTAGTAACAGGTACGAGCAGAACATTAACGAGGACCCCGGCACTGGATCACCTAAATGGATTGGAAGTTGGAAACCCTAATCAATGTTGCTTGCACCTGTGTTTCTTCCTGCCTTTTAAGACACAAAAATGGGTGAATTTGGCTGGGAAGTGAAAAATGTGAATTGACTAAGAAGGGGCATCCCTAGAAGAAATAAATTAACCTACCAGATTCATCGACGTCCTCTTCATCTGATGCGAGTTCTGCTACAAAGAGCAGCTCTTGAAGGTCACTTGTTGTGGGAAGAGTCCTGCTTTCTCGGATGATCTTTTGCTTGAATGCAGTAGGCCATCTAGAGGAAATGAGAATTTATTAATCTTGCATGGACAGATTCACATACCAATAGACAGTGAGGTTTTTACCGTGTAAATTAGAAACACTCCACTAAATTGTGAGGGCCATTACTTTATTCTTTGATCTTGGGTTGCAAGAAGAAGAAATAAATCAATAAAACATTTTACTGTATAATTTTAGAGAAGTTCAAAGTTAAAGTCACAGTTTTTACGTTGATATTACTTTGCCTGAAATTTCAGGGTGCTCTAAAAACGCATTGCTGCATAAGTACGGTCTCTATGCAGACCGATCATGCTTACTGTTGTGTATAGTCACCTCCAAAAGGCCCATTCTGAGCCAGGAAAAACCCTGCTTCTGTGCTTGCTTGGTCCAAAATATCAAGTGAGATGTAGTGCATATTAACCATATTGCGAATATTCTGTATCCTAATAGAGAGCCAAAGTAAACATCACTTATTGCTTCAGCATGTGTACCAGAGATTTTCATCCGACATTTATTTTCCCATAGACATTTTATAAAATGCTTGTAAAAATAGTTGTACTTGTTCAAACTAAATGGTTCAACTATATTTACAAAAAGGGAGGGAACACAGAACATTTCACTCTGATCAAGACGAAAAAAAAAAAAAAGCAGATTTAAAGAAGATATTTGTTCAATGTTTTATTTTTGTCCTAGTGAAATGTTCTATGGTCTCTCTGGATTCTAAATATAGCTGAATCGCTTGGTTTGACCAAGTAAAACTATTTTTATAAGCATTTTACAAAATGTCTATGGAAAATAAAATGGATGAAATCCCTTGGTATGCATGCTGAAGCAGGAAGTAGCGTTCACTTTGGCTCTCTAGATGGAGCAAATGAGTAGGGTTATAGGTGATATGAAGAATGAGAGTGCAATGAAGGGCTATAGAGCTGGACAGAGCTGGAAAATAACAACGGTTATTTTGCGATTGTTTTCCCGTTGTCATTTTTTTGTTCTCGCTTATTATTATTGTTTTATGGTCACTCAGGATTATCTGGAAGACGTGTTGGCTTGGTTCGAGCCTTAAAACTCTTATTATAAGGATTTTTCGAAATGCCTATGGAGAAAATTAATGGGGAATTCACTTCTGGAACCAAAGAAGTCACGTGACTGTCCAGCTCTATAGGAGAACAACCTCAACTAGCCACAAGCTGGCCGAGACTAGGAGGACTACTGTAGCGTTAGACCAACCTCTCAAGGAACCTGGATGCTGCATCTTCTCCAAAAAGCAGGACAAAGTCTTGTTCTATCTGCAAAACATAAATGATAAGATATATCAATCCAAAATATTTCAGAAACCATTATAATCAGTACTCCATCAACATCAAGATTAACGTGTGTGTGTGTGTGTGTGTGGCAGCTGACAAGGCATGTTGAGTATACATTGAGTATTTTAACACCATATTTGTAAAAAAAATATATATATATATATATATATACATACCAGGCCTTTGATGTCTTTGAACCGAGGAAATTCGGTCAAGACATCAGAAGATCTCTCTGAGTCCAGGACCATGTTGCGTCGGTATTCAAATGTCATCTTCATCTTCTGCTTGATAGTGGCATCATCAGAGGAATGTTTCATCAAAGAAACCGCCTCCTTGCATTGGGCTTGGCTCAGGGTCATCTCAGGAGTATGTGAAGAATCTCTTCTAGCTGCCGGCCCTCCATCAGTCTCAGTCAGCTGGCTTGATGACTCGCCACGGCTAGATGAAGCGCTGGTCCTCTGGATCGTTTTGAGTCTCCAAGCAAGGAAACCACTGGCACCTTTAGCATCGTAGTAATGTTCCTTTGAAAATTGTAACAGTATCACATGTGTTATCAAAGTTATAACAAACACAAAATATTGCAGCAGTTTGAATAAATAATTATTGGTTTGAAACACCAGGCGATTTGAGGCTATAGCAAGTGAGTGCCATGTTGAAGTGGCGGTGGTCTCGATTTGTACTGTACCCCCCACCAAACTTGATTAATCAATAGAAAACAAAACCATAACATAAGCACAGGTCATAAGCACAGGTCACCTGACCAGGCTCCATCTAGCTTTGTGCCAATCTATGTTCTCTGTTATGAGACCCAGCACTGCCACCTAGTGAGTCTAGCGGGTATTGTTTGCTATATTTTGGTGTCAATGTTGAATTGACTTCTACTGGTTTTATGTGGCAGCTGGCATGTAGTGCACAGATCAGTTTGGATGTCTGATCAAATAATCCAAGGTTCTGCTGCATAGACTCAAAATTGTCAAGTTACAACACTTTAAGGTTTGTACTTACATATCCATTTTCGGCTTGTGGGTCAGCCAGGTAAGGGAACAGGGCAACTATCCCTCGAGCATACTTCTGTCTCACATGGATTGGCGGTGTTGTCCTGACAAGAGCAAAGTGAATATACAGGGAAATAGGCATTTTATCATTTCAATTTAATTCAAATAATTTCAATTGCAATGTCCTTCAATTGCAATGTCTCTTAATTTCCTCTACAAAAAAAGAGAAGCATTATAACAATGATGATTAAAGAAAATGGGCGAACATTTAAAGGGATAGTCCGGTCCGGTTGAAGTCTGCTCTGTTTTGGTGGATTTTTAACAGCTGTACCATAACGGCCGGACTACACCAAGCCGTTTCGCGCGCGTCAGTGCGTATGCGTGCGTATGCGGGGCACGCGCGCGTATGCGCGTTTTGGATAGAGCCAATGTATATCAATTCAGCCGGCTACACCAGGCGTACGGATAGCGCGAACCACGGATACGCATTCCCTAAAAATAGGATCGGTTCTATTTTTTAAGCAGGCGTATGCGTTTTGTACACAGACTATCTGGTCTCCCGCACATATACCCCCTCCTTGGTGTAGCCAGGGGCTTTTCGCACACGCACAGCGCACGCACAGACAGCGCACGCATACGCGCGCGTTTTCTGGTGTAGTCCCACCGTTAACCTCCATTCTATAGCGATACTAACTAACTTCATGACTGTAGCTCACTGTAAACTGAGCAGACAGTGCCGGTAAGGCATGGTGTATCTTGGTTATGTGGAGGGGATGTGGCAAATGAGATAAACTCCAAAAAGTGGTGTCTCTTTAAACTGGACACCACCATAATTTCCATCCAAGCAAAAGGCAGTTGTATTGCTTTGTGCCTATTTAACCCGGACAACGCCAGGTACATTGCTAGTTATCCCAATATTTCTGTACCTATGAATTCCTAAGATTACTGGTATTCATATTTTAACTGCCACAATATTCACTTGACATTTGGTTCCATAAATGTATGTGTTGCTTGAAAAAAAGACATTAATTACCCATGAATTTCAGTCATGTCTGCACAGAGGATCTTAACCATATTTCGCCTTGTGGAGTCAGTCAGGCTTTTCGTTCGGTTATACTCCTTGATAACACGATCTCCTCCAGGTTTCTTGGTCAGCACAGCTTCTACCAACTGTGGAAAAACCAGAGCAAAGGCACATGTCTGTCCCGTCTCTGCTGAAGGAGACATGAATTGTTGATTTGAGTTAAGTTGTGGACCAGTGATGTCATTCATGCACAAATGACTCACTGGTCCACAACTTAAATCAAATCTCAATAACTGTCTAACTAAATGAATGCCTGCAAAACTGTTTTCAGATTATGTGAGATCATGTGCAAAATAAATCAGCTTTTTTTTTCTGTCGAGTTTTTTTGTAATGCAATTAGATTATGTCTAAGTAGCCTGGGAAGGAACCAGATGAATCTGCCGAGCTCATGTGTTATTTGTGAATTAGTCTGGTGATGTCAGGCCAGGCTCCAGGATGGAGTGACAGTGGGCAGTTAAAAATGGTGATGGGGCAATTTGAAAATGGCCATGCCAATTTTTCCCATGCCAAAAATTTGCCTAACTTTGGAGCGTTATTGCACCCCCTTCCCGACACGCTAAGCATGATAACGCTGGTACCAAGAGCTCTTCTAGTTTCATATGAGCCCAGGGTCTTCACTGTAGTTTTAAAAATGTGCATGCTACAGCCTTTGAAAGAAAGGCTAGAGAGATAATTCTGTTTTCGATTATGTTGTTTTGAGAATGGGCTTGTTCTTGCGTCCTTACATCACCTCACAACTTGGTTTTCACTTTAAAAAAAAATCGTTGCGGCTGTCTGAGAGTGCCATGTCATAAAAAAAAAAGTTGTCCTAACCACTAAATTAATAGTAAAATGGAAAAACTGGAATTTGGTAGAAATAAAACTGAATTTCTGAATTTCAGGAAAGCTCTACCTAACTGCCTACAGTTATCACTATAACTGACACTTTACACAGTAACTTACACGCTTTGCTTCTTCCTCCTCATTTCTGGGACGGCGGGGCAAGATAATTGTGGCATCGGAATCAGAGGCTGACATCTCAGATGATGAAGGCTGTGACATCCTAGGACTGCCAAATGATGAAGCCTGTGACATCATAGGACTGCCAGATGAAGGTGTCTCCTCTGAACCTAATGCAAATGGCAATGTTCAATGCAAAATGGCAGTCAGATTAATATTCAATATCAGTACAGTATATGGCAAAGCACTAGTTATGTTAATGTGTAGGCAAAACACTAATGACCAGTCCATATGTGCTAAAATAGGTCCACTATTGCATCTTTTAGCCCACCCGGACAACTGAGGAGTCCAGCGCGTGTATGGTTTGTCTGGAGGACTGTTTAATCCATTAGTTCATACTTCCTTACACTTTGAGGCATTAGTGGGTTTTCAGTTTAATATTGTGACTTAGTCTTACCAACATTCAGAGTTCCCACTAGTTTCAACGACTTTTCGGGACCAAATAATTTCAAATATGGCATAGTTTGAGACACAGATCAAAATTAATTTCTGTTACAACACTGAGAATGTTTACAATGAGAACTAGCAGGCTTTACAGAAGCTCATGAGATGTTTGAATGTGTGACTGGGGTGGGCGTACACAGATCCAGCAAACAAGCAATGGAGATCAAGCATTAAATCAAGTTTACCGTCATCAAATCTGATTGTGAATACACCAGCATTGGGATACTGCACCACCTCTTCAAAGACATCGGCATCCACCTCGGTCCCTGCCTCATTGTAGACTCTGACGCCTTCACTGATGGCTGGGATGGAGAATTTGATGAAAGCTATTGGGGGGGGGGGGAGAAAGAGCTTTATTCATGTTCAAGATTCCTGGCTGTTAATGGAGAGAAGAGAGGCTCTGGTAGTGATAGCAAGCTTATTAGACATCCACCCAATAAGCTTGTGGGTTATCAACTGCACTCGTGTTTGTGTTTAATTTGTTGTATTTTCTTGCATTATTCAACTGAGTGACTGATGACTTACCCGCATTCAAGAATTCACCCAGGCTTGGTTGAGTTATCTTTACAAATTTCTGATCACTGTTTATTTTGGTTTGGATGAGCATGATGGCACCTGGAGAGTAATGGGTACACAAAGTTATAGGAGGCTTAGGTCTGGTGGCATATTGCAGTATTGGAGCAATATCGACCTACAGTAGCAACAATCATGTGGAATATACAAGTACAACCTCACGGGCAGTGGTGGAAAGTAACTAAGTAGATTTACTTAAGTACTGTACTTGAGTACAATTTTGAGGTATTTGTACTTTACTTTAGTATTTCCAATTTCCAATACTTTTACTTCTACGTTTACTCCACTACATTTATTTGAAAACTTTAGTTACTAGTTACTTTGCAGGTATAAATTACAATATTATAAAACATACATGAACCACTTTAGCCTTATTTTATACCTAGGCTATTTGAAAATAGCAGATCTACAAGCTCTGATCTGCTATTTTCAAACATTTTTGTACTTTTACTTTTGGTACTTCAAGTACTTTTTGATGCCAATACTTTCATACTTTTATTCAAGTACATTTTGAATTCTGGACTTTTACTTGTAACAGAGTACATCTAAGTTGCAGTATTGATACTTTTACTTAAGTAAAGAATGTGAGTACTGTAATGAATGGCAATGTCCACACAAGAGATGTAATCCAAACAGAAGAAGCTTTACTTAAACGTTGGGCAGAGCAGCAGTATCAACAACAGACTAGTAGCCTGGCATCTCATCTGACATCATGTAATGAATGGCAATGTCCACACAAGAGATATAATCCAAACAGAAGAGGCTTTACTTAAACGTTGGGCAGAGCAGCAGTATCAACAACAGACTAGTACAGATTGGCGCGTAGTGCATGCATAGGAGTACAACATACGTCCTGACGTAATCACTATGAAACGGACCTGCTTTGCGGCAGTGTCGTGATGTTCTTAAAGGCACACTCACCATATATCTTTATATAGAACATTAACATATATAGCATATATGACAAGTACTTTTTCCACCACTGCTCACGGGTCACGGCTATATCTCAATATCCATTCATTAATACACAGGACAAGATGTTACTCCAAAGTAAAACACATTTAATCCAGAAAGGAAGCCAACAAACAAGCTAACAGCTACAAGCTAACAAACAAAATACAAATCACCAGTTACCTGCTTCCCTCTTTTTTCTGGCCCGCTCCGCGTAGCTCCCCCCGTTCGTCTTCCCCGTCTGTCACCATACCAAAAACATGACATGATTTCCTACAATTACATATTGCATCGTGACGGTGTAATATTGTTGTATGGTGACAGACGGGGAAGACGAACGGCCGGGGAGACGGGGAGGCGGGGGAAGGGGGGAGCTACGCGGAGCGGGGCAGAAAAAAAAGAGGGAAATTCAAAAAGCCAGTTACCTACCCTAGCCAACAGCAGTATGAAGCATGTAACGTTATTATCGGTAATTTGGCAAGGAAAATGACGGACCATGCCCGACAGAAATCAGTGTTACCTTTCCAGCCTGCAAACTGCGAGCTGCGGCCCGCACGTTTCAAGCTCATGCATCTGATCTCATTAAAGCTGGCCATACACTAGCCGATAATCGGGCCCGACTGAATCGGGTAGAATTAAACACTACAGGATCATTTTTTCAGATTATCTGGCCAGAGAATCTAAACGGGCTCACACTAGCCGTTTTGAACAGTCGGGCGCACCGCACGCTACAGGATTCTATTCCGATTGAGTCGGGCCCAAACACAGCAATAATAAATAAATAATTTATATAATGAATACAAAACGTCACTGTTCCGAGAGCTTCGCCTTGCAACACGCGCGCAGACGCACATACAAACAAACACATTATGCTATCCACTCACAAACACACCATTGCCTCACGCAACGAAAAAAAAAAAAAGCTTCAAATGATACTATGACTATGAGTTCACTTTGACGCGTTTCATGTTCATCCATGGATCAACTCTGATCGACTTTCCCCCTCTCTCTCCACTGCTAAAGTCAAGTGCTGCGCGCTGTCTGCTGGTGCTTCTCATGGTGTCTGATTTATGATTAGTCGTATGACTGTGTTGCGCAGAGAACATATCAGATCTCCAAGATCAAACTGCGTCCCTCCGCGCCACATTGTAGGGTTTGTAGATCAGGCAGTGGGCGTGTAGGCCTACTTGCACTTGTGCGCTGTTCCCAATCCAGTCTGTGACTGACTGGTAGTGACTATTTCTGCTGATATAAAACAAACTCGCGACCATTGAGTTTTAATTCCCATCGCAAGCAATCATGATACAACCTGGGAGGATGGATGTGGATCATTATTTGAAATAATAAGCAGTGTATTTATGTGTATTGCTTTTTTTTGGGGGGGGACTAGTTTTCAGTCCCAAATATACTGTAATGCTTTAAAAAGGACAGGCCTATTAGGCCTATATCCATTATGTTTCTTTCATGTCCGCTCCAGGTTTATCATTGTCAGTTTTGATAAAGTCATTTTATTTTATAATAGTTAAGGTAACGTGCGCGCATATTTTCTAAACCTGCTGTCTGTTAAAATACGAAACGCCTGGCTATGCGGGGCGCGCTGTGCCCGGAGTAGCCAGGAGTTGTTAACCCAGCTGGTAGATCAAACAACGAGTTGTACCTATGGCCAATTGGAACTTGAAAGGAGTAGAGATTACATAACTGCATCGTGCACGGACCATCAGAGAAAGTGACTGACGTGGGGTGAGCTGCTGTTGTAGGCTGCTTCCACCACGGACGGTTCAAGTTCAAGACAGGTTCAAGTTCAAGACAGGCACGTGTCTGCTTTTACTTTAGTGGCCATGGCCTATAGGCTTTCAATCATGATTTCCCCTGTCTTTTAACAAATTATCGCGGTGTGGGCGGATGGATCAATCAAATATAGGTCTAATCATTAAAAAAAGATCCGAGGGCACGGAGATCCAAATCCAATGTCCCAGAGAGAGAGAGAGAGAGAGAGAGAGAGAGAGAGAGAGAGAGAGAGAAAGAGGACGGTTCTGTCTGGTCCATTTGAAGAACTGTAATCCAGCATTTTGAGGTGGAAACATGGAGAATGCACAGGTTTATCATACATTTGAGAGTGAGAACCATAAGTTTAATGTAACTTAATTGGAGTTGGAGGAGGAGAGCAGAGCTGGAAAGTTATTAGCGAGTCCAGACTTGCACTAATTGGTTTGGCCTAGTTTTACGTCTTTGTTGATTGATTGATTGATTTCGTGTGTGTGTGTGTGTGTGTGTGTGTGTGTGTGTGTGTGTGTGTGTGTGTGTGTGTGTGTGTGTGTGTGTGTGTGTAGAGAGAGAAAAAGAGATAGCTCTGTCACTCAGATGCTCAGAGACTTGCTCTATCTACCTATTTTCAATCAGTCCCCTGCTGCTATTCCAGACCAGTACTGATCCAGGAAAATATCAAACATGTTTGAAAAGAGTCGGGCAACCCCCGATCGTCCTCCGAGCCACTCGGCTGGGCTCCGAGTGGATCTGTGAGACCTCACGCTAGACGACGTTCATGCCCGATTGTCGGGCCCGTTTCAGTCGGTGGCAGCCCGATTGTCGGGAGGGTAATTAAATAGCCCGATTATCGGCTAGTGTGCGGCCAGCTTTAGTAGCTTAGTAGCTACTATAAACAATGGACCGAATTGGCGGGCGGAAGGACTCGCGTTAGAACAGATTGCATTTACGTTACCAAACGACGACAATCACACGAACAGTATAGTTTACAGCCAGCTAACGTTAAATGATTAGAAAACCGAACGAAATCGACATTTATAAAGTTAAAAATTGGATTCTAGGCTTACCTTCAGAAGTCTCCTACATCCAAAAGATGGCGGCGTGAGGAAAATCTCTGGACTGAATTTGTGGGTGGGGTTAATCTACTGCGTCTGCGCAGAGTTCAGTGTAAATGACCATTTCACTCACTTTTTGTTCACCAACTCTAAGTAACTCTAGGGGTCATTTGACACTACCATTAGTCAAAATGAATCTGACAGAGTACATTTAATCTGACAACAGTCGGTCAACTCTAGGAATTTTGCTGTGTAATTATAAAGTCCACCGGCCACCGTGGCCGGCTGGGAAAATGCCTCTTAGGCTATTTTATCATTTAATCTTATTATTCACATAATTATTTGTCTAAAGTAGTAAAGCTACAACCATTAAAACCTATCATAATTTTAAATTTGTATCATGTTCTGTCTTCTGTGAGTCTGACGACAGCGGAGCTGCTTCATGCTGCGCTGAGACGTGGGACTTTCGCGAACGAATCAAGTCTTTTGAACGGCTCTTTGAAATGAACGGTTCACAGTAGGGAGCCGTTCCTGAACAGTGGTGGGAAAAGCACGCTAGTCTTTTGAACGGCTCTTTGAAAGGAACGGATCCCAGACATCCGGCTCACTTCAAATAGCCATAAATACCATCTCTATGTTACGTGCATTGGAAATATAGGAGCTTCAAGCTCACAACAAGTCGAAACGCGCATCGCTGTGAGCTTGTATGTCTGCTATTTTAGACACGCACACGGCCTTACGGAGAAGCACACATCACGTTTCACAGCTCCGTCAAGTTGATAGCCTTACATTAATGCGCTAGTGTTATAATCAGAACAGAACTGGGGTTCTAGACCAAGCTGGACCCAGAGTAGACGATAATGAAAAAGGGACCCGAACTCTGTGGAATCGTGGATATTATAATGACTTTCTGATCGCATGGATGTGAACCCATCGTGGTCAAAGCAACAGAGGCAAGTTAGTAGGCTAACCTTCCTTGCACCAACATTAAAAAAAAAAAAACAAATGTTGTGTGTTTGCATATAAAGGTTTCATGAGACGGTGAAGCCAAAATCATATAGAATACAATTAACTTATTAATTTGTAGGCCACGTAGTCTACTGTGTGGCAGGGCGCGCAAACGGTTCGCTTGTGTTGCGCGCCCACTTTAACCTATTCACTTCTTTATACTACTACATAACATAAGTAGTAAGGATATTATTTTGTTAACTCAGGAACAGATTGCAATTGCATCTGTGATAAAGAGCAATTAAGGAAGCCCAGCGCTAACATAAAATGGGGTAATTATTATGTGCACCATGCACATACAGTATCTCATCTGCAAACACGTGTGACGTTCAATATAATATGGCCGATAAATTAATTGATTGGCCGGTAAACTATAATCCTGCCGGCCACGGTGGCCGGCCCCAAAAATGCCTAGCGGAAACCCTGCTCCCCACACACACCCATTGTAACTTCAAACTCCATTTTAACCATGATATATTCATTAAAAACACCCATTTTTGTTTGTTGGAGACTCAGAATACCCTAGGTTCATTCATTCATGCTGTTGTTCAGTGGAGTAAAGTAACTAAGTACATTTAATTAAGTACACAGTTGAGTTAATTGTACTTTACTTGAGTACTTCCAATTTCCAATACTTTTACTTCTACTCCACGTCATTAATTTGACAACTCTGGTTATTAGTTACTTTACAGGTATAAATTAATTTTATAAAACATACATAAACAGATTTTGCACTATTTTATACCCAGGCTATTTGAGACAAGCTGGCAATGCTTGTAGATCTGCTATTTTCAAACATTGTGTACTTGTGGAGTTGTGGTACTTTAAGTGCATTTGGATGCCAACACTTTCATACTTTTACTCTTGAATTCCGGACTTTTACTTGTAACAGAGTATTTCTATATGTGTTCTATATGTGAAGCACAGTATTGATACTTTTACTTAAGTTAAAAACGTGAATAACTTTCCCACCACTGCTGTTGTTCTGCTGGTATGCAACACACACACACACACACACACACACACACACACACACACACACACACACACACACACACACACACACACACACACACACACACACACACACACACACACACACACACAGAGGGCAAAGAGAGGGCAGAGAGTCTGCAGCTTCTCAGAAGGGAATGAACAGTGAAATAAGTGATACTTCTGTAACATAATTCTGATCAGGAAACTAATGAATGTATTTCATCATCGTAGGTTGATACATTCATGCTATTGTTCTGCAGGCCTGATCGGCATGCAACACACACGCACACATGCATGCACGCACGCACGCACACGCGTGCACACACACACACACACACACACACACACACACACACACACACACACACACACACACACACACACACACGAACACCATCATCACAGGTCACAGTCACATGCAGACACATTTGTGTGGGTCCCTTAATATTTTGTTCCTATTTGTTTTACATTTTTATTATTTCAAAACATTTTCTCAAAATATTTCTCAAAAAGCTAAGATTTTCATGAATTAAAAAGTAGTTACATTAATAAATAAAAGAAGAAAGGTATTCCATAACTTAGGAAAAAAAATAGTTGTGGAAAAAGTTCACGTGGAGCGAAGCGTTGCGAGCTTATACCGGTAGATCAGCACTAGTTTGGGTCACGGGCAAACGACTCATTTCGCTTTTGGGTCACAAGCTAAAAAGTTTGGGAACCGCTGCTCAACGGTATACTCTCCCCCGTCAGAGTTACTACAGGGGGCCAGCAAATGTACTGTATGTGTGCTAGGAACTTTTTTATATTATACACTTGAACTGGGGGGAAACCTTCGACCATAAAGTAAGTAAGTACATTTTATTTATATTTATATTATATATGAAGCTCACAGCGCGTTTCAGCGTGATGTGTTGTGAGCTTGGAGATCGTCTGTTTTTGGCAAAGAGGTTTGGTGTACAGGGAAAGAAGAGTGTGTAGTAGTGAAGCAGGTTGACTTTATAGGTGAGGAATGGCAGCAATGAATGGCTGCTAAAACGTCCTGGTTCTCAACCAGTGGCTCAGCGCCAAAATGTGGCGCCAGGAACAGCAAGAGCTAGCTCTGAGAGCGTCCCCAACCTTCGATGCGTCCTCACCGCCCTCCCTCGCCAGGAACTATAGAGAGAGAGAGAGAGAAACAGAGCAATATGAGGGAGAGGGGAGGGGAGGAGGAGAGAGAGAGAGAGAGAGAGAGAGAGAGAGAGAGAGAGAGAGCATACATTCGAAAGAGTCACCACACCCCTCCGCTTTGCACCCAGGCGGAAGATATAGGGCCTAAAGTGAATTAAATTAAAGAACACAAAATACAAAATATTATAATTGTTATCAAATGCATTAGATATGCACTCAGGAGAAGACCCTGTCCAACACGTAGCAGCAAGAGAGCACTCCAGGTACAGATGTGTTTGGCAGCAGTGCACTTTTTCATACAAGTCAACCATGAGGATTCCAAATCTGACACCATCTAATGCAAAAACACTGTATTTTGTAATGTTGCTATGTACAATACAGAAAGCAAGGTGAAAACTCCAGGCGAGGCAACTGTCTTGGCAGACGAGTATGTGTTGGTTCACAAAAGCAACTTCACATAAAGGTTACAGGGACACATTTTCTGTAACCGGCATTTCTGAGGTCCATGGCCACAAGGCGGACCATGGTGTGACACCAGGCATGCAGGAGAACGCAGGTGGTACTGTGTGTCATTACTTCAAATGTAGTGGACACTGGAAACATTAATGTCCATGTATTAGCAGGTTATTAGCAGCCGCAACAGTCCAGTTCTCAGATCTAAAGAAAATTGCTCCAGCTCACAGATTAGACCAGCTGCCCTGGCCAATTCACTCAGACCGTTGCCTCTTATCTCCCACTTATCTCGGAACCGTTTTCAGCAGTCTCTGTGTTGTTGTCCTGTTGCTCATCCTATGTGGTTGTTTCATTTTCACTATAGACTGTCCTGTCTCTGGCTCTCTTCATTTGCTCCTGGTACCAAGGTTGCTAAGGCTGGGGGCAGGATGGTGTGGCAAAGTGGAGGAGGTAACCGGTAGACATGGTGATTGAGCATACAGGAACACATTTGTTATTTTGGTAGGCCTTATTCATGGCAGATGGAAATGTGTAGTTTTGAGCTGTAGAGGACATTGTTATATATGGTGGCTATTTGTGGAAAATTTGTTTTGGTATTTGTGTGGTTTATTCCCATTTGTATAACTGTAACAGTGTATTTTCTTACTTATTTCATTATTATGTACAATGTTTCACAATGTCTTTTGCGGACATGTGATAAAAAGTGACTTCTAGTGGTGATGGGAGTCATTACAACTTGTTGCTTCGTGTATTTGGAGATTATTGTGTATTTTTCTGTATTGGTGTATTATCAGAATTATTATTGTAATATGTGTACACAGGAGTTAACATTTATATTTCTATTATTAATGGTATGGTCATATGGTGTACTGTATTTACGTTTCATCCTTTTTGTCCATATTGGGTTTCCGTAAGGGACACTTTACGCATGCGTCGACCGGAAGGTTCTATCATTCATTCATATTTTCATTTGTTGACTGGTGATGCGGAGCTGGTGAGTGATAGTATTGTGTATTTAAAGTGGTATTTATGTTTCATACCTCAAATAGGCACATTTATATTTCATGATACAGTTGATGTCATGCCCTGTAACATTAAGGTTGTATTTTGTTTCTGTTTTGTGTTGTACAGTTGATTACCTGACTAACATCTGACTGGCTACTGACTGGGTGGCTAGCAACGAATACTGTACAAAGTATAGGTTTAGCTAGCTCATGTGTGCGAGTGTGAATAAATCTTTTAAGATACAGTGTTGTTGTGTCGGTGAGTTTCACAGTCTGAGTTTGGGTTTGAGTAAAGACACTGTTATCACCAGCAATGAATACCCTGTGCAGTGGGAGTTTATTAAATTAGATAGTTTAGTAAAAAACGTACAGTATTGGTCATTAATTGTTTTCTGTTTTCTAGAAAATGTGTTGCAACCCCATTCTTAAGGATGAGGGTGTGACGGCCTGCCCCTCTGCCTCACTGTTGGCTAGCCTTGGTGATGGCCTGAGTGGAGCAGGCCGTCAGGCCAACTTGAGACACCTTGGTTATGGGTGTGGCCGGGGGTAAGGACCTCTCCTTGAAACTCCTCCCTCTCTCTAGTTCCTCTCCTGTCCTGCTTTGGGTGCAACACGCACACAGCGCACTCCACACATACACACACTGCATACATGACTTACTACTGACTTATTCACGCCTCACTCCATTCCTTCAGTTGTACAGTTTTGTACTCTACAAGGGTACGGCTGGGGGCGACGAAGCCTTTGTACCTTTTTAGGTACATATATTCCCTTTGATTTGTGTGTACTTCTGAGAAACAACCCACACTGCAATGCATCTGTGAGATGCGCATTCCTAAATATTGCTAATATAAAATGACTATGTCACAGAGCAGCAGCTTGTAGACTATTCCACATGTTTAAGATGAGCAGTACACATTCATAGTGATCACAGATATCTCCAGACAGTGCCTGCAAACGACATGCCCAGGCTAATATGCTGCTTCACAGGTTCAGTATGTGTTCAGATCCTGTCAAGTGTGCACTTTAAAGCATTCTGCACTCACAGCTTTCTTGTGGAATCCACACAAGTGAGGCACGCTTTTTGTCATTTTATCATCTAATCAGGCTTTTGGGAACACCCTGGACACTTTTTAATTTGCTTATTTCAGTATTTAAATATAGTATAGTAATTTAAATAAATGTGATCCGGACCTCCGGGTGCAGGGCCCCTCCCCATACACACCCATTGTAACTTCAAACTCCATTTTAACCATGATATATTCATTAAAAACACCCATTTTTGTTTTTTGGAGACTCATAATACACTAGGTTCATTCATTCATGCTGTTGTTCAGTGGAGTAAAGTAACTAAGTACATTTACTTAAAGTTGTACTATGTAACTTTTTTATAAAACAAATCTTAAAATTCTCCTAACTATTAAATCACAAAAGTTTTAGAAGATCCGCGCCGTGAATTTCAGCCTGTAAAGCCTTCTCTATATGTAAACTGAGATCCTTGCCGTGGACCGGATCTCGCGCCAAAATTGCGTCATCACACTACCGGCCAATCACAGCGAGGGTTATACAACTGCCGGCCAATCACAGCGCATCTTGAAGTGGGGTCGCTAATACTCGCTATGGCAGCCATATTTGTTGTCGCCCGTTTGTACCATCCCTTCTCTAGGTAATTTCGCCTACCAGGCAGGGTGAAGGAGTCCGTATCTCTGGAATTACTGAACGCACAGGAACAAGGGACCCCTTAAAAGATAGATCTCAGCGAGGTGGAGGCAGACGCGGGGGTCTGAAGGTACGAAAAACGGACGAAAGACGCGGACGCGACCGCGGTTTGCTATAGGGCTAATGACCACTAGTTGGGCAACTTACACAGTATGGCTTTAAGTACACAGTTGAGTTAATTGTACTTTACTTGAGTACTTCAAATTTCCAATACTTCTACTTCTACTCCACTACATTAATTTGAAGACTCTATAGTTATTAGTTACTTTACAGATATAAATTAATTTTATAAAACAAACCACTTTTGCACTATTTCATACCCAGGCTATTTGAAACAAGCTGACAACGCTTGTAGATCTGCTATTTTCAAACATTGTGTACTTGTGCAGTTGGATGCCAACACTTTCATACTTTTACTCTTGAATTCCGGACTTTTACTTGTAACAAAATATTTCTATATGTGTTCTATATGTGAAGCACAGTATTGATACTTTTACTTGAGTTAAAAACATGAATAACTTTCCCACCACTGCTGTTGTTCTGCTGGCATGCCCCCCCCCCCCCCCCCCCCCCCCCCCCGCACACACACACACACACACACACACACACACACACACACACACACACACACACAGAGGGCAAAGAGAGGGCAGAGAGTCTGCAGCTTCTCAGAAGGGAATGAACAGTGAAATAAGTGATACTTCTGTAACATAATTCTGATCAGGAAACTAATGAATGTATTTCATCATCGTAGGTTGATACATTCATGCTATTGTTCTGCAGGCCTGATCGGCATGCAACACACACGCACGCACGCACGCACGCACACACACACACACACACACACACACACACACACACACACACACACACACACCATCATCACAGGTCACAGTCACATGCAGACACATTTGTGTGGGCCCTATTTTTTCTTTTTTTTATATATTTCAAAACATTTTCTCAAAATATTCCTCAAAAAGCTAAGATTTTCATGAATTAAAAAGTAGTTACATTAATAAATAAAAGAAGAAAGATATTCCATAACTTAGGGAAGAAAAATAGCAGTGAAAAAATTCACGTGGCGCGAAGCGTTGCGAGCTTATAGCTCTAGATCAGCACTAGTTTGGGTCACGGGCAAACGACTCATTTTGCTTTTGGGTCACAAGCTAAAAAGTTTGGGAACCGCTGCTCTACGGTACAACCTTCCCCGTCAGAGTTACTACAGGGGGCCAGCAAATGAATGTATGTGTGCTAGGAACTTTTTTATTGTGACCGTAGGTCGCATTTACTATCAAACCCTGCACAAAGTGTAAGTCCGTCAGTCCGTCAGTCCGTCAGTCTGTCACACCTCACACGTCACACTCTTGCCCTGCTCATATCTCCGCAACCGTTGCCCTGATCCATGCCAAATTTTGCACACACACTCCTTACCTGCCAAACTACAACCTCCAAGGACCCCCGGAGCTCCAGGGACCCCCAGATGTAAAAAATGACCAAATGTGCTAAACTGACCAAATGACCACCCCAACGGGGCTGCTCACGGGGAATTCCCGGGGACCACCGACTCCTGGTGCTCCAGAACGGATGCAAAAGTGGTGGCGCCCCCAGTGGAGGACCCCCTACACTGCAGCCTGACAAGCACCAAGTGCTTGTCAGGGTGGTGGGTCACCAGTTCAAATAGTATTATTTTGGGGGGTCACGGCCTGAAAGGTTTGGGAACCCTTGAATTACGGCATGAAGAGATGATGACGGTCAGGAGATGATGTGAGGGCGTCTGCGTTTGCTGGGGCTTTGTGACGACGGCTCCACCTTCAGCTCGCTGTACTGCATCTGAAATGACAGCAAAACACACGGCTGGCACGTTTCTGACATTTTACAAGTGAATTACCGGTAATTGTCACTCAAATAATTGCGATTAACGATTTAATTGTGTTTTTGTCGTTGACAATAACATTTCTGCTAGGCTTTTAGGCTTTGAAGTTGCATATGGCAGATAAGCAGTGATGGAAAAGGTATTTAAATGTTTTACTTAAGTAAAAGTATCAATACTGCTATATAGAAATACGCTGTTATAAGTAAAAGTCTAGAATTCTAAATGTACTTGAGTAAAAGTACAAAAGTATTGGTGACAAAATGTACATAAAGTACCAAAAATAAAAGTACAAAGCGTTTGAAAATAGCAGATGCGACGCGTTGTGAGCTTGTACCGGTAGATCGGCTATTTTCAAATAGCCTATGTATAAAATAGGGCTAAAGTGGATTGATGTATGTTTTATAATCATATATAATCATTTATATCTGCAAAGTAACTAGTAACTAAAGGTTTCAAATGATTGTAGTGGAGTAAAAGTACAATATTTGTATCCAAGATGTAGTGGAGTAGAAGTAAAAGTGCTGGGAATTGGAAATACTAGTACAAATAACTCAAAACTAAAAATGTACTTAAGTAAATGTACTTAGTTACTTTACACCACTGCAGATAAGACGTTTATTCATATTTGACAACTTCATACTTTAAAAGGAATATTGATAGTGGAAATAGCCAATTTACAATCTCACAAGTTAAACACAAGTTTAACACAAAGTAATACATCGAATGCATAGAGACAGTGTAGTGCCTCAGTAATCTAGGATGAGAGGTAAAGAACCTACGATCCTACATTACGTACATTTGCACGCATACGTACCATCTGAACATCCGAGGGCACTCTGGAGAAGAAGTTGAGAAGCTCATTGGTGGCGACCGGGACAGCCGGGGCCGGTACCTATTCGTCCGCCTTGCCGGCGCGGAGACCCCACCCCTCATTTCTCACATGGCCCTCTTCTAGCGCCACCATGAGGCCGATTCTTGCAAAACACATTTTTGGACACTGCTCCTACAATTTTTGCCCTAAAATCACGCAAATCGGTACACAGTATGTCTACACTCATCCCATCAACATGAATCTCTCCCATATAGCGCCACCTCCAGGCCGATTTTTAAAAACACATTTTTGGACACTGCTCCTACAGATTTTGCCCTAAAATCACGAAAATCACTACACAGTATGTCTACACTCATGTCATCAACATGGATCAGGAAGATTTTGGCAAAACACAGAGATAAGTGACCTACGGTCGCTTATCTCCCGATTAGGGAGCCTTACTGGTATTATACACTTGAACTGGGGGGAAACCTTCGACCATAAAGTAAGTAAGTACATTTTATTTATATTTATATTATATATAAAGCTCACAGCGCGTTTCAGCGTGATGTGTTGTGAGCTTGGAGATCTTCTGTTTTTGTTAAAGAGCTTTGGTGTACAGGGAAAGAAGAAGAAGCAGGTTGACTTTATAGGTGAGGAATGGCGTTTATGTTTATGCTTTATGTTTATGCTGGCTGCATAAACGTCCTGTTTCTCAACCAGTGGCTCAGCGCCCAAATGTGGCACCGGGAACAGCAAGAGCGCGTCCTCACGGCCCTCCCTCGCCAGGAACTATAGAGAGAAAGAGAGAAACAGAGCAAGAGAGGGTGAGGGGAGGGGGGAGGAGAGAGATAGAGAGAGAGAGAGAGAGAGAGAGAGAGAGAGAGAGAGAGAGAGAGAGAGAGAGAGAGAGAGAGAGAGATAGAGAGAAAGTCACCACACTCCTCCCATTAGTTTCGCTTTGCACCCAGGCGGAAGATATAGGTTCTAAAGTGAATTAAATTAAAGAACAAGTAAGGCACAAAATACCTTACTTACAGAAAGCAAGGTGAAAACTCCAGGCGAGGCAACTGTCTTGGCAGACGAGTATGTGTTGGTTCACAAAAGCAACTTCACATAAAGGTTACAGGGACACATTTTCTGTAACCGGCAAATATAATGTCCAGTTCTCAGATATAAAGAAAATTGCTCCAGCTCACAGATTAGACCAGCTGCCCTGGCCAATTCACTCAGACCGTTGCCTCTTATCTCCCACTTATCTCAGAACCGCTTTTAGCGGTCTCTGTGTTGTTGTCCTGTTGCTCATCCTATGTGGTTGTTTCCTTTTCACTATAGACTGTCCTGTCTCTGGCTCTCTTCATTTGCTCCTGGTACCAAGGTTGCTAAGGCTGGGGGCAGGATGGTGTGGCAAAGTGGAGGAGGTAACCAGTAGACATGGTGATTGAGCATACAGGGACACATTTGTTATTCTGGTAGGCCTTATTCATGGCAGATGGAAATGTGTAGTTTTGAAGAGAGGGCAGAGAGTCTGAATTAGCGTTTCAGCGTGATGTGTTTTGAGTTTGTAGATCGTCTGTTTTTGACAAAGAGGTTTGGTGTACAGGGAAAGATGAGTGTGTAGTAGTGAAGCAGGTTGACTTTATAGGTGAGGAATGGCAGCAATGAATGGCTGCTTAAACGTCCTGGTTCTCAACCAGTGGCTCAGCGCCAAAATGTGGCGCCAGGAACAGCAAGAGCGAGCTCTGAGAGCGTCCCCGCCCTTCGATGCGTCCTCACCGCCCTCCCTCGCCAGGAACTATAGAGAGAGAGAGAGAAACAGAGCAAGAGAGGGAGAGGGGAGGGGAGGAGGAGAGAGGGAGAAAGAGAGAGAGAGAGAGAGAGAGAGAGCATACATTCGAAATGGGAGAGTCACAACACCCCTCCGCTTCGCACCCAGGCGGAAGATATAGGGCCTAAAGTGAATTAAAATAAAGAACACAAAATACAAAACATTATAATTGTAGCACCCCGATACTATAGGGAACGAAGTAACGGGGCGTTTGAGTTCGTGACCTTCTACTGTTAACCCTGTATTTATAAAATAAACCACAAGGCTCGAATAATAGACCACAGACCTATTTTAAATAAATGAACAGACCACACTTTAAAGGGTAGTCAAAGTTTACTCAAAGTGTTTTAACCCTTTTTTTTAAATGTAAATAATAAATAAACACATGAAATAGACAATACACATGAAATGACAGGTAAACCTTTTTAAATGAACCACTAGGCCTGAGGCCTTTTTATGAAATCAAGAACAAGAGATCTACATACTGTAGTCTCCTAATTACCTTCACATGAAGAACCCAAACTGACTTGGCTTAAACAAAAACAAAAACTCAGATCCCAAAAACCTTCTCAAAACCTCTTCACAAAAATCCCTTTGATCTTACTTAAATTCTAATTAGGCTATCAATAATTCCCAGCAAAACAAAAATGTTCACAGAATACCTTCAAACAATATATTCAGTGGGCCCACACTCGCACGCACACAATCACACAAAACCAAAAAGGTGCAGGCCTGATCGATGGGATCCTCCAGATGAGCAGATGAGAAACAGCTACACAAAGTCTCTGTTCGCTCTGGGGAACAGTTGGTGGTGAATGGTGATACTGTAAACTATAATCGCCTCTTCGGTGAAAAGTCCAGAAAGCCCCACACACAGTTCCTGTTCGCTCTGGGGAACAGTTGGTGATGGGATGAAAAGGTGTGTGAGGTGAAACAGACGGTGGGCAGGTAGAATCCTTCTGCAGGAAAATTACTCCCAAACAATCTGCAAAGTCAGTCTCGAGGTCCTCTTGTAGATTAATCCACTGACTTTTCCCCCTCCCTCAGCTCAAACACACACTTCTACAAACTAACTGAGACTTCACGCACTTATGTTAAAACAACAAAAGAAAAGAGTAGCTACTGTACAGCAAACAAGCAGCAAACGGCAAACATTTCTCTGTCAGATCATACAACAGGTGATTCTGCCCATCAATCATTCCCCTCTCCTCTCTCCCCACTGGACCAATTGGGAAAACACCAATCAGCATGCATCACAAATAACCTGAAAACTCAGTTGCCTAGGTAACTAACTAGTTTACCCTTTGATCAGTAAACTCTTTCTGTTTCATCAGTAAACCCTTTGATCAATAAACTCTCTGATCAGGACTAGGTCACTGTGACTCCCAATAAATTAACCCTTTAAACAACCATGAAATATACAGTATGCATTTTTAACATAAGTCTTTTTACGAAACCTATTTATATAGCAGGGCTATTTTTAACAGACAACTATTTATTAAAGGCATACATTTTAACTTGGTCAAACTGTGTTAGTATGACATGAACTCTGTTTTTAGAATAAGGCTAAGGGCATGAAATAAGCACTGGGCTACATAATTGTTATCAGATGCATTAGATATGCACTCAGGAGAAGACCCTGTCCAACACGTAGCAGCAAGAGAGCACTCCGGGTACAGATGTGTTTGGCAGCAGTGCACTTTTTCTTACAAGTCAACCATGAGGATTCCAAATCTGACACCATCTATGCAAAAACACTGTATACTTTACTTTACTTTATTTATTTATTTGGACAGGACAGTACCAGTTAATGGACACATTGATATTGACATGTTGCATAATAAATACAAACATACAAAAAATCTCAGTGTAAACCAGCCGGAGTTAGCTTAAAGCTAAATTTCATCTGTTGTCCTCACATAAAACAAGAAACAAAACAAGACTAACAATAACATGAACAGAACAGTACAGGGCGAGCAAAACACAACAAGAACAAGGTGCCTAGTGCGACAAAGTGCTTAGTGCCAGAAGTAAGCTAAAAAACCACACAGGAGAAACTAACCTGGCAGCATAATTCGTACCGGCATCAAATAGTTCCTATAGGTGGTTACATGATGGTGTATCTTGTAATGTTGCTACGTACAATACAGAAAGCAAGGTAAAACTTGTATTTTGTTTCTGTTTTGTGTTGTACAGTCGATTACCTGACTAACATTTGACTGGCTACTACAACTGACTGGGTGGCTAGCAACGAATACTGTACAAAGTATAGGTTTAGCGAGCACATGTGTGTGAGTGTGAATACATCTTTTAAGATGTATTCACTGTTAAAGTGAATGTTATCACTTTACTGTTATCACCAGTAAATGAATACCCCCAGGGACGTGCTGGCCATTGGGAAAAGTGGGACAACTCTCGAACGGCTGGTTCATTCCCGGCCGGTCCAGGCCGGCCATTAGGAAAAAAATACAAATAAAATGTCGGCCTTCGTTCCATTTTGGGGGCTGGGCGGCCAACAAAGTAAATCGTCTCTGTCGGGCAGAAACCTCTTATCTCCAAGTTTCAAATGTGTACATTTTCATCATACAAGGCCGTTGCACAAAAGAAGTTAAAACAGCAGATCTACAAGCACACAATGCCTCGCACCGCTAGGTGTTGTGTGCTTGTAGATCGGCTGTTTTCACTAGTTTAAATCATTTGTTAAATGATAAATACATTTAAAATACAACGGTTTTGGACATACAAGGTTTCCTTCAGGGGCCCAGCATGTCCCTGAATACCCCGTGCAGTGGGAGTTCATTAAATTAGTCATTATTTGTTTTCTGTTTTCTAGATAATGTGTTTGGAACCCCATTCTTAAGGATGAGGGTGTGACGGCCTGCCCCTCTGCCTCACTGTTGGCTAGCCTTGGTGATGGCCTGAGTGGAGCAGGCCATCAGGCCAACTTGAGACACCTTGGTTATGGGTGTGGCGGAGGGTAAGGACCTCTCCTTGAAACTCCTCCCTCTCTCTAGTTCCTCTCCTGTCCTACCACACGCACACAGCACACTCCACACATACACACACTGCATACATGACTTACTACTGACTTGTATTCACGCCTCACTTCATTCCTACCAGTTGTACAGTTTTGTACTCTACAAGGGTACTGCTGGGGGCAACAAAGCCTTTGTACCTTTTAAGGTACATATATGCCCTTTGATTTGTGTGTACTGAGAAACAACCCACATTGCAATACATCTGTGAGATACGTCACATGCACATTCCTAAATATTGCTAATATAAAATGGCTATATGTCACAGAGCAGCAGCTTGTAGACTAATTGTTCCACATGTTTAAGTTCAGCAGTACACATTCATAGTGATCACAGGTATCTCCAGACAGTGCCTGCAAACGACATGGCCAGGCTAACCTGCTGCTTCACAGGTTCAGTATGTGTTCAGGTCCTGTCAAGTGTGCACTTTAAAGCATTCTGCACTCACAGCTTTCTTGTGGAATCCTCACAAGTGAGGCAAGCTTTTTGTCATTTTATCGTCTAATCAGACTTTTGGGAACACCCTGGACAGTTTTTAATCTGCTTAATTCAGTATTTAAATGTAGTATAGTAATTGAAATAAATGTGATCAGGCCTTCCGGGTCCAGGACCCCTCCCCACACACACCCATTGTAACTTCAAACTCCATTTTAACCATGATATATTCATTAAAACACCCATTTTTGTTTGTTGGAGACTCAGAATACCCTAGGTTCATTCATTCATGCTGTTGTTCAGTGGAGTAAAGTAACTAAGTACATTTAATTAAGTACACAGTTGAGTTAATTGTACTTTACTTGAGTACTTCCAATTTCCAATACTTTTACTTCTACTCCACGTCATTAATTTGACAACTCTGGTTATTAGTTACTTTACAGGTATAAATTAATTTTATAAAACATACATAAACAGATTTTGCACTATTTTATACCCAGGCTATTTGAGACAAGCTGGCAATGCTTGTAGATCTGCTATTTTCAAACATTGTGTACTTGTGGAGTTGTGGTACTTTAAGTGCATTTGGATGCCAACACTTTCATACTTTTACTCTTGAATTCCGGACTTTTACTTGTAACAGAATATTTCTATATGTGTTCTATTATATGAAGCACAGTATTGATACTTTTACTTGAGTTAAAATGTGAATAACTTTCCCACCACTGCTGTTGTTCTGCTGGAATGCAACACACACACACACACACACACACACACACACACACACACACACACACACACACACACACACACACACACACACACACACACACACACACACACACACACACACACACACACACACACAGAGGGCAAAGAGAGGGCAGAGAGTCTGCAGCTTCTCAGAAGGGAATGAACAGTGAAATAAGTGATACTTCTGTAACATAATTCTGATCAGGAAACTAATGAATGTATTTCATCATCGTAGGTTGATACATTCATGCTATTGTTCTGCAGGCCTGATCGGCATGCAACACACACGCACACACACACACACACACACACACACACACACACACACACACACACACACACACACACACACACACACACACACACACACACACCCACGAACACCATCATCACAGGTCACAGTCACATGCAGACACATTTGTGTGGGTCCCTTAATATTTTGTTCCTATTTGTTTTACATTTTTATTATTTCAAAACATTTTCTCAAAATATTCCTCAAAAAGCTAAGATTTTCATGAATTAAAAAGTAGTTACATTAATAAATAAAAGAAGAAAGGTATTCCATAACTTAGGAAAAAAAAATAGTAGTGGAAAAAGTTCACGTGGAGCGAAGCGTTGCAAGCTTATACCGGTAGATCAGCACTAGTTTGGGTCACGGGCAAACGACTCATTTCGCTTTTGGGTCACAAGCTAAAAAGTTTGGGAACCGCTGCTCAACGGTATACTCTCCCCCGTCAGAGTTACTACAGGGGGCCAGCAAATGTACTGTATGTGTGCTAGGAACTTTTTTATATTATACACTTGAACTGTGTGCTAGGAACTTTTTTATATTATACACTTGAACTGGGGGGAAACCTTCGACCATAAAGTAAGTAAGTACATTTTATTTATATTTATATTATATATAAAGCTCACAGCGCGTTTCAGCGTGATGTGTTGTGAGCTTGGAGATCGTCTGTTTTTGGCAAAGAGGTTTGGTGTACAGGGACAGAAGAGTGTGTAGTAGTGAAGCAGGTTGACTTTATATGTGAGGAATGGCAGCAATGAATGGCTGCTTAAACAACCCTGCAAGGCCCAGCGTTGCTTTTTGGCAACGTTTTTTAAATCATTTTTAAAAAAATGTTATAATTAGTTTTCCTGTTCTTTTTGCACATTAACATCACCATTAAATCCTATTGTTTAGTATTACAATGCCATTGGCCACGATATTTGCATATAAATACACCCCACTGAGGCTGACATTCACACTTCCCAGAGAAGTTGAAATTCCAGCGTCTGGACGAACAACATCTCACTTTTTAACTGATGCTATTCCTCACAAAAACATAAGTAAAATGCCTGTAATATGTTTTTCCGTGATCATTAGAATGTCTAGAACATGTACATGTGTTGTTATTGTGAAAAATATCCCCAAAATGCAAATTAGAGCATGATTTATGATTTATGATTTATGGCTATAAAACCTTACAAAAACATTATTAATTTTTTAACATTACATTTTCCTGTGATTAGGACTCCTACAACACCATCTGATTTTTTTTTTTTTTTTTGGGCCAGTAGAAATTAATTCGGGCCTTGCAGGGTACGTCCTGGTTCTCAACCAGTGGCTCAGTGCCCAAATGTGGCGCCAGGAACAGCAAGAGCGAGCTCTGAGAGCGTCCCTGCCCTTCGATGCGTCCTCACCGCCCTCCCTCGCCAGGCACTATAGAGAGAGAGAGAGAGAAACAGAGCAAGAGAGGGAGAGGGGAGGGGAGGAGGAGAGAGAGAGAGAGAGAGAGAGAGAGAGCATACATTCGAAATGGGAGAGTCACAACACCCCTCCGCTTTGCACCCAGGCGGAGGATATAGGGCCTAAAGTGAATTAAATTAAAGAACAAGTAGGGCACAAAATATTATAATTCTTATCAGATGCATCAGATATGCATTCAGGAGAAGACCCTGTCCAACACGCAGCCTGGATGCACAATCCAGGACACCAATAACAATGTTGTCTGCACCCCAGAGAAAGCAGAGAGCACTCTGGGTACAGATGTGTTTGGCAGCAGTGCACTTTTTCATACCAGTCAACCATGAGGATTCCAAATCTGACATCATCTAATGCAAACACACTGTATCTTGTTGCTACGTACATTACAGAAAGCAAGGTGAAAACTCCAGGTGATGTATATCGAAATGAAAACAGCTAAAATCGAATCGTATCGTTTGAATTTGTATCGTATCGAATCGGCAGTGCAAAGAATCGATTGTAACAATACTACCTACCGGTAAGTGTTAAAGCATTCTGCACTCACAGCTTTCTTGTGGAATCCTCACAAGTGAGGCAAGCTTTTTGTCATTTTATGTCTAATCAGGCTTTTGGGAACACCCTGGACAGTTTTTAATTTGCTTAATTCAGTATTTAAATATAGTATAGTAATTGAAATAAATGTGATCAGGCCCTTCGGGTCCAGGGACCCTCCTCATACACAACCATTGTAACTTCAAACTCCATTTTAACCATGATATATTCATTAAAAACACCCATTTTTGTTTTTTGGAGACTCATAATACCCGGCTATAGGTTCATTCATTCATGCTGTTGTTCAGTGGAGTAAAGTAACTACCGGTAAGTAAATTTACTTAAGTGCACAGTTGAGTTAATTGTACTTTACTTGAGTACTTCCAATTTCCAATACTTTACTTCTACTCCACTATTTGACAATTCTAGATATTAGTTACTTTACAGGTATAAATTAATTTTATAAAACATACATAAACCAATTTTGCACTATTTTATACCCAGGCTACAAGCTGACAACGCTTGTAGATCTGCTATTTTCAAACATTGTGTACTTGTGGTACTTTAAGTGCATTTGGATGCCAACACTTTCATACTTTTACTCTTGAATTCCGGACTTTTACTTGTTACAGAGTATTTCTATATGTGTTCTATATATATGAAGCACAGTATTGATACTTTTACTTGAGTTAAAATGTGAATAACTTTCCCACCACCGCTGTTGTTCTGCTGGCATGCAACACACACACACACACACACACACACACACACACACACACACACACACACACACACACACACACACACACACACACACACACACACACGCACACGCACACACACACAGAGGGCAAAGAGAGGGCAGAGAGTCTGCAGCTTCTCAGAAGGGAATGAACAGTGAAATAAGTGATACTTCTGTAACATAATTCTGATCAGGAAACTAATGAATGTATTTCATCATCGTAGGTTGATACATTCATGCTATTGTTCTGCTGGCCTGATCGGCATGCAACACACACGCATGCGCATGCGCATGCGCACGCACACACACACACACACACACACACACACACACACACACACACACACACACACACACACACACACACACACACACACACACACACACACACACACACACACACACACCATCATCACAGTCACATGCAGACACATTTGTGTGGGTCCTATTTTTTTTTTTTTTAAATATTATTTCAAAACATTTTCTCAAAATATTCCTCAAAAAGCTAAGATTTTCATGAATTAAAAAGTAGTTACATTAATAAATAAAAGAAGAAAGATATTCCATAACTTAGGGAAAAAAAATAGTAGTGAAAAAGTTCACGTGGCGCGAAGCGTTGCGAGCTTATACCGGTAGATCAGCACTAGTTTGGGTCACGGGCAAACGACTCATTTCGCTTTTGGGTCACAAGCTAAAAGGTTTGGGAACCGCTGCTCTATGGTACAATCTCCCCCGTCAGAGTTACTACAGGGGGCCGGCAAATGTATGTGTGCAAGGAACTTTTTTATATTATACACTTGAACTGGGGGGAAACCTTTGACCATAAAGTAAGTAAGTACATTTTATTTATATTTATATTATATATAAAGCTCACAGCGCGTTTCAGCGTGATGTGTTGTGAGCTTGTAGATCGTCTGTTTTTGGCAAAGAGATTTGGTGTACAGGGAAAGAAGAAGAAGCAGGTTGACTTTATAGGTGAGGAATGGCAGCTTGCTGGCTGCATAAACGTCCTGTTTCTCAACCAGTGGCTCAGCGCCCAAATGTGGCACCGGGAACAGCAAGAGCGCGTCCTCACGGCCCTCCCTCGCCAGGAACTATAGAGAGAAAGAGAGAAACAGAGCAAGAGAGGGTGAGGGGAGGGGGGAGGAGAGAGAGAGAGAGAGAGAGAGAGAGAGAGAGAGAGAGAGAGAGAGAGAGAGAGAGAGAGAGAGAGAGATAGAGAGAAAGTCACCACACTCCTCCCATTAGTTCCGCTTTGCACCCAGGCGGAAGATATAGGGCCTAAAGTGAATTAAATTAAAGAACAAGTAAGGCACAAAATACCTTACTTACAGAAAGCAAGGTGAAAACTCCAGGCGAGGCAACTGTCTTGGCAGACGAGTATGTGTTGGTTCACAAAAGCAACTTCACATAAAGGTTACAGGGACACATTTTCTGTAACCGGCATTTCTGAGGTCCATGGCCACAAGGCGGACCATGGTGTGACACCAGGCATGCAGGAGAACGCAGGTGGTCTATGTCATTACTTCAAAGGTAACAGACACTGGAAAAAATAATGTCCAGTTCTCAGATCTAAAGAAAATTGCTCCAGCTCACAGATTAGACCAGCTGCCCTGGCCAATTCACTCAGACCGTTGCCTCTTATCTCCCACTTATCTCAGAACCGTTTTCAGCAGTCTCTGTGTTGTTGTCCTGTTGCTCATCCTATGTGGTTGTTTCCTTTTCACTATAGACTGTCCTGTCTCTGGCTCTCTTCATTTGCTCCTGGTACCAAGGTTGCTAAGGCTGGGGGCAGGATGGTGTGGCAAAGTGGAGGAGGTAACCGGTAGACATGGTGATTGAGCATACAGGGACACATTTGTTATTCATGGCAGATGGAAATGTGTAGTTTTGAAGAGAGGGCAGAGAGTCTGAATTAGCGTTTCAGCGCGATGTGTTTTGAGTTTGTAGATCGTCTGTTTTTGACAAAGAGGTTTGGTATACAGGGAAAGAAGAGTGTGTAGTAGTGAAGCAGGTTGACTTTATAGGTGAGGAATGGCAGCAATGAATGGCTGCTTAAACGTCTTGGTTCTCAACCAGTGGTTCAGTGCCCAAAAGTGGCGCCAGGAACAGCAAGAGTGAGCTCTGAGAGCGTCCCCGCCCTTCGATGTGTCCTCACCGCCCTCCCTCGCCAGGAACTATAGAGAGAAAGAGAGAAACAGAGCAAGAGAGGGAGAGGGGAGGGGAGGAGAGAGGGAGAAAGAGACAGAGAGAGAGAGAGAGAGAGAGAGCATACATTCGAAATGGGTTAGGGTTAGTCACCACACCCCTCCGCTTCGCACCCAGGCGGAAGATATAGGGCCTAAAGTGAATTAAAATAAAGAACACAAAATACAAAACATTATAATTGTAGCACCCCGATACTATAGGGAACGAAGTAACGGGGCGTTTGAGTTCGTGACTTTCTACTGTTAACCCTGTATTTATAAAATAAACCACAAGGCTCAAATAATAGACCACAGACCTATTTTAAATAAATGAACAGACCACACTTTAAAGGGTAATCAAAGTTTACTCAAAGTGTTTTAACCCTTTTTTTTTTAAACGTAAATAATAAATAAACACATGAAATAGACAATACACATGAAATGACAGGTAAACCTTTTTAAATGAACCACTAGGCCCGAGGCCTTTTTATGAAATCAAGAACAAGAGATCTACATACTGTAGTCTCCTAATTACCTTCACATGAAGAACCCAAACTGACTTGGCTTAAACAAAAACAAAAACTCAGATCCCAAAAACCTTCTCAAAACCTCTTCACAAAAATCCCTTTGATCTTACTTAAATTCTAATTAGGCTATCAATAATTCCCAGCAAAACAAAAATGTTCACAGAATACCTTCAAACAATATATTCAGTGGGCCCACACTCGCACGCACACAATCACACAAAACAAAAAAGGTGCAGGCATGATCGATGGGATCCTCCAGATGAGCAGATGAGAAACCGCTACAAAAGGTCTCTGTTCGCTCTGGGGAACAGTTGGTGGTGAATGGTGATACTGTAACTATAATCCTCTCTTCGGTGAAAAGTCCAGAAAGCCCCACACACAGTTCCTGTTCGCTCTGGGGAACAGTTGGTGATGGGATGAAAAGTTGTGTGAGGTGAAACAGACGGTGGGCAGGTAGAATCCTTCTGCAGGAAAATTACTCCCAAACAATCTGCAAAGTCAGTCTCGAGGTCCTCTTGTAGATTAATCCACTGACGTTTCCCCCTCAGCTCAAACACACACTTCTACAAACTTACTGAGACTTCACGCACTTATGTTAAAACAACAAAAGAAAAGAGTAGCTACTGTACAGCCAACAAGCAGCAAACGGCAAACATTTCTCTGTCAGATCATACAACAGGTGATTCTGCCCAGCAATCATTCCCCTCTCCTCTCTCCCCACTGGACCAATTGGGAAAACACCAATCAGCGTGCATCACAAATAACCTGAAAACTCAGTTGCCTAGGTAACTAACTAGTTTACCCTTTGATCAGTAAACTCTTTCATCAGTAAACCCTTTGATCAATAAACTCTCTGATCAGGACTAGGTCAGTGTGACTCCCATGAAATTAACCCTTTAAACAACCATGAAATATACAGTATGCATAAAACCTATTTATATAGCAGGGCTATTTTTAACAGACAACTATTTATTAAAGGCATACATTTTAACTTGGTCAAACTGTGTTAGTATGACATGAACTCTGTTTTTAGAATAAGGCTAAGGGCATGAAATAAGCACTGGGCTACATAATTGTTATCAGATGCATTAGATATGCACTCAGGAGAAGACCCTGTCCAACACGCAGCAGCAAGAGAGCACTCCGGGTACAGATGTGTTTGGCAGCAGTGCACTTTTTCATACAAGTCAACCATGAGGATTCCAAATCTGACACCATCTAATGCAAAAACACTGTATACTTTACTTTACTTTATTTATTTATTTGGACAGGACAGTACCAGTTAATGGACACATTGATATTGACATGTTGCATAATAAATACAAACATACAAAAAATCTCAGTGTAAACCAGCCGGAGTTAGCTTAAAGCTAAATTTCATCCGTTGTCCTCACATAAAACAAGAAACAAAACAAGACTAACAATAACATGAACAGAACAGTACAGGACGAACAAAACACAACAAGAATTAAAGCTGCAAGCAGCAATGACCGGGCCCTCGCAGCTCTACCCACGTCACAAGGGGCAGCGGTTTCACTATTACACTTATTGCCCTTTTACACTTATTGCCCTTTTACACTTATTGCCCTATTACACTATTACACTTATTTCACTATTACACTTTTTGCGCTATTACACTATTACACTTATTACACTATTACACTATTACACTATTACACTATTACACTTATTACACTTATTAAACTATTACACTATTACACTTATTGTGCTATTACACTATTACACTTATTGTGCTATTACACTATTACACTTATTAAACTATTACACTTATTATACTATTACACTTATTGTACTATTACACTATTACACTTATTGTACTATTACACTATTACACTTATTACACTATTACACTATTGCACTTAATACACTATTACACTATTAGACTATTACACTTATTACACTATTACACTTATTGTGCTATTACACTATTACACTTATTACACTATTACACTATTACACTTATTGCACTATTACACTTATTACACTATTACACTTATTGTGCTATTACACTTATTACACTATTACACTTATTGTGCTATTACACTATTACACTTATTACAATATTACACTGTTACACTATTACACTTATTACACTATTACACTATTACACTTATTACGCTATTACACTTATTGCGCTATTACACTATTACACTTATTACACTATTACACTATTACACTTATTACACTATTACACTTATTGCGCTATTACACTATTACACTTATGGCGCTATTACACTATTACACTATTACACTTATTACACTATTACACTATTGCACTTATTACACTATTACACTTATTGCGCTATTACACTATTACACTTATTACACTATTACACTATTACACTTATTACACTATTACACTATTACACTTATTGCGCTATTACACTATTACACTTATTACACTATTACACTTATTGCGCTATTACACTATTACACTTATTACACTATTACACTTATTACACTATTACACTATTACACTATTACACTTATTACACTATTACACTATTACACTTATTACACTTTTACACTTTTACACTTTTACACTTTTACACTATTACACTATTACACTTATTACACTATTACACTTATTACACTATTACACTTATTGCGCTATTACACTATTACAGTTATTACACCTAGACACAGTTACACTATTGCACTTATTACAAACCATTGAAAAGATAGCAAAGAAGAACTATAGATAATCGACCAATCAGAAGAGGGGGCGGGGCTAACTTAAACCAATTAAGAACAAGGACTTGGAATCAAGTAAAATGACACCAGCCACAAGTTTGTGCGACAAACGGTTGATGAGTTCTAGCCAAAAAAAGGAACAATAAAGTATCGACCAATCAGAAGAGGGGGCACTTCCTGTTTGGCGAAGGAAGTTCGATGCTTCGCCACGGGCACGCCGTTTTGCGAAAACTCACGATTCGCACAACTTTTCATCGTTAAGGTGTCTTGAGTATGCCGAGCGAAGTTGAAGTTGATCTGATTAACGCCCTAGGAGGAGTTCGTTAAAGTGCGACACGTGAAAATGGCCAAAAATGTGCCAAAACGCCACTAATTAGTCAAAATGGCTGACTTCCTGTTTGGTTTCGGACATGGCGCCAAGAGACTTTTTTGTGAGTCCGGATGTGATACAGGTGTGTACCGATTTTCGTACTTATTGGTGAAACCGTATGGTGGGGCTGTTGCGTTGAACTTTTGTAGGGGGCGCTGTTGCGCCATTAGGCCACGCCCCCTTAATATTTTTTTTTAAATACGTAATTTTTCGCCACTTGTGATGTGCGTGCAAAGTTGCGCAACTTTTGGGGTACGTTTGGCGCCTCAAAAACGCGTTTCATTCGGCGGAAGAAGAAGAATAATAATCTTTGCAAATACAATAGGGTCCTCACACTGTGTGTGCTCGGGCCCTAACAAGGTGCTTGGCGCAACAGAGTGCCTAGTGCGACAAAGTGCTTAGTGCCAGAAGTAAGCTAAAAAAACACACAGGAGAAACTAACCTGGCAGAATAATTCGTACCGGCATCAAATAGTTCCTATAGGTGGTTACATGATGGTATCTTGTAATGTTGCTACGTACAATACAGAAAGCAAGGTAAAACTCCAGGCGAGGCAGACGAGTATGTGTTGGTTCACAAAAGCAACTTCACATAAAGGTTACAGGGACACATTTTCTCCTGTAACCGGCATTTCTGAGGTCCATGGCCACAAGGCGGACCATGGTGTGACACCAGGCATGCAGGAGAACGCAGGTGGTCTATGTCATTAATGCAAAAGTAATGGACTCTGGAAAAAATAATGTCCAGTTCTCAGATCTAAAGAAAATTGCTCCAGCTCACAGATTAGACCAGCTGGCCCTGGTCAATTCACTCAGACCGTTGCCTCTTATCTCCCACTTATCTCAGAACCGCTTTTAGCGGTCTCTGTGTTGTTGTCCTGTTGCTCATCCTATGTGGTTGTTTCCTTTTCACTATTATGTCCTGTCTCTGGCTCTCTTCATTTGCTCCTGGTACCAAGGTTGCTAAGGCTGGGGGCAGGATGGTGTGGCAAAGTGGAGGAGGTAACCAGTAGACATGGTGATTGAGCATACAGGGACACATTTGTTATTTTGGTAGGCCTTATTCATGGCAGATGGAAATGTGTAGTTTTGAGCTGTAGGGGGCATTGTTGCGACCGTAGGTCGCATTTACTACCAAAACCTCCACAGGCTGTCTGTCAGTCAGTCAGTCAGTCCGTCAGTCAGTCAGTCAGTCAGTCACACTTTTGCCCTGCTCATATCTCCGCAACCGTTGCCCCATCCATGCCAAATTTTGCACACACACTCCTTGACTGCCAAACTACAACCTCCAAGGACCCCCGGAGCCCCAGGGACCCCCAGGTCCCTGGGGGACCCCCAGATGTAAAAAATGACCAAATGTGCTCACACGTCACACGTCACACTTTTTCCCTGCTTATATCTCCGCACCCGTTGACCCGATCCATGCCAGATTTTACACACACACTCATTGCCTGCCAAACTACAACCTCCAAGGACCCCCGGAGCCCCAGGGACCCCCAGGTCCCTGGGGGACCCCCAGATGTAAAAAATGACCAAATGTGCAAAAATGACCAAATGACCACCCCAACGGGGCTGCTCACGGGGAATTCCCGGGGACCACCGACTCCTGCTGCTCCAGAACGGATGCAAAAGTGGTGGCGCCCCCAGTGGAGGACCCCCTGCCACTGCAGCGCACATAAAATGCCGTAACTCGGGCTAGGAGCGTCCGGGAGAGCCGGGGCCCGTACCTATTCGTCCGCCAAGGCAACGCGGAGACCCCACCCCTCATTTCTCACATGGCCCTATTCTAGTGCCACCTTCAGGCCGATTTTTAAAACACATTTTTGGACACTGCTCCAACAGTTTTTGCCCGAAAATCACGAATATGACTACACAGCATGTCTACACTCATGTCATCAACATGGATCAGGAAGATTTGGGAAAAACACATTTTTGCCCTATTTGTGGAGATAAGCCACCTACGGTCGCTTATCTCCCGATTAGGGAGTCTTACTGGTTATACAGTATATGGTGGCTATTTGTGGAAAAATTGTGTTGGTATTTATGTGGTTTATTCCCATTTCTATACAAATACTGTAACAGTGTATTTTCTTACTTTTTTCATTATTATGTTGTTTCACAATGTCTTTTGCAGACATGTGATAAAAAGTGACTTTTAGTGGTGATGGGAGTCATTACAACTTGTTGCTTCGTGTATTTGGAGATTATTGTGTATGTTTCTGTATTGGTGTATTATCAGAATTATTATTGTAATATGTGTACACAGGAGTTAACATTTATATTTCTATTATTAATGGTATGGTCATATGGTGTACTGTATTTACGTTTCATCCTTTTTGTCCATATTGGGTTTCCGTAAGGGACACTTTACGCATGCGTCGACCAGAAGGTTCTATCATTCATTCATATCTTCATTTCTTGACTGGTGATGCGGAGCTGGTGAGTGACAGTATTGTGTATTTAAAGTGGTATTTGTGTTTCATACCTCAAATATGCACATTTATATTTCATGATACAGTTGATGTCATGCCCTGTAACATTAAGGTTGTATTTTATTTCTGTTTTGTGTTGTACAGTCGATTACCTGACTAACATCTGACTGGCTACTGACTGGGTGGCTAGCAACGAATACTGTACAAAGTATAGGTTTAGCTAGCTCATGTGTGTGAGTGTGAATAAATCTTTTAAGATACAGTGTCGTTGTGTCGGTGAGTTTCACAGTCTGAGTTTGGGTTTGAGTAAAGACACTGTTATCACTGATGAATATATTATTTGTTAACAACAACACCTTCTTATTCCCATATGAGATACAATAATCCATCACACAGAAATAAGACAGGAGAGTGATCAGAGTGAGAATGGAATGTTTACTATGGAGAGAGAGAATTCAAGACAAAGGTACAACAGAATAATCAATGGTTCGTTGCTCTCTCTGACATATTATGTTTTGACATGAGTATAAGTGGTCATTTCATCAGTCAGTGGATGACGTTTCAACAGTTAATAGGATATGTTTCTTGTCCACACATCACAAGACTAAGAGTCCATATACAGGGTTCCTGGGGGGAGAGGTGTCCTTGCTGGTGTCTAGATGACACCAAATGTTCCAGGCCGAGCCTTAGAATACCAAAACAATTCTCATTGTTTTCGGAACAGGCTCCATGGCAGTAGATAAGGTCTGATTTCTACCAGACGGAGACCTTGTGGGTACTGTAGTGTACATGACCTTATATGACACAGTCACTGTGCCATCAATATGTATTGATAAAAAGATGATATGAACCATAACAAAATACCTATCAATCACCAGCAATAGTTTAGTAAAAAACGTAGTATTGGTCATTAATTGTTTTCTGTTTTCTAGATAATGTGTTGGAACCCCATTCTTAACTTTTTCCCTGCCAGATTATTTATTTATTTATTGGGTCTGGTGCCATCAAAAAGCGGCTTACCTTTGCGACGTTATAGTAGATAGATAGACATTTTTTTAGTTTGTTTTTTTGAAGTGCCTGGTCTGCACTTTCGCAGACCAGGCAGCAGAGGGCGGCGTCATGCCATTAATGTGAATTTGGCCGGTCTCGCTTGCCATACATTGAGAGCACTCACTGGCCACAGAGCCTCAGGGCCAGAGAAAATCAACACGGAAGAGAATTGGTCTCCGTTGATGTTAACGCATAATGGATTTTTAAGACCATCACTGCGGACGATGTGATTACAGTACACGGCGGCGCGACCCCTCATCAGCTTAAGGACATCAACAAGGTAAACGAACGAACGGCCGTATTGGCGCGGCGCGACCTCGAGAATTGGGGCGAACGGGAACGTCCAAAGCAGTATAAGAGTTAAGGATGAGGGTTTGACGGCCTGCCCCTCTGCCTCACTGTTGGCTAGCCTTGGTGATGGCCTGAGTGGGGCAGGCCGTCAGGCCAACTTGAGACACCTTGGTTATGGGTGTGGCCGGGGGTAAGGACCTCTCCTTGAAACTCCTCCCTCTCTCTAGTTCCTCTCCTGTCCTGCTTTGGGTGCCACCTGGCCTGTGCGGGCTTAGCCCTATTGTTTAGTTTGCACCTTTATATACAACACGCACACAGCACACTCCACACATACACACACTGCATACATGACTTACTACTGACTTATTCACGCCTCACTTCATTCCTTCAGTTGTACAGTTTTGTACTCTACAAAGGTACTGCTGGGGGCGACAAAGCCTTTGTACCTTTTAAGGTACAGTATATGCCCTTTGATTTGTGTGTACTTCTGAGAAACAACCCACATTGCAATACATCTGTGAGATACGTCACATGCACATTCCTAAATATTGCTAATATAAAATGACTATATGTCACAGAGCAGCAGCTTGTAGACTAATTGTCCCACATGTTTAAGTTCAGCAGTACACATTCATCAACACAGTCTCACAGTCACAGATATCTCCAGACCGTGCCTGCAAACGACATGCCCAGGATAATCTGCTGCTTCGCTTGCCTGGCGGTGCCAGCCTCTATCACACACTTTGTTTGGGAGGAGAGTCTGGGATTGCAGGGAGAGATTCCATTTCTGGGGGGGCGGGCTAAAGCCTAACCACTAACCAGAGCTCTTAATTGCTCCCTTTGAACTTCAAAGGGGTTTTGAACTGCGGTAACCGATTGAGCCATACAAGTGTCAATAGCTTGTTAGTCAACGAAAGCATCAAAGACTACGATATGTTTGATGTCTGTAATGAGAGTGGAGGTGGGATGTGTTTGTATACACACAGACTCACCTGATGGGCTGAATGGTTTTGAACCAGGCCACCACCCACCACGTGCCCAAAGCCTACAGCCCTGATTGGCTAACCCTTTCTGGTGGCTGGTGGAAATAGAATCTCAATCGATGGGTTCCAGACCACACTACACCACCACTACCGCTAGGGGGTGGTGTTGTGCGGTCTGGTTTATTAACCCTTAAGTTCTGTTCAGATTCACTACACCTTCGTTCTGTTCGGGTCATTTTGACCCGGTGGATATTTGGTTTAAAAAAAACAACACTAATATAAATTTTAACTTAACAAATCATCATGATACATTGACTTTGACTCAATACCAAACAATTCATATGATATATTTGGTAAATGTTTGCATTTCTGCTTTGCTATATCACATTAAACACTGAAAGAGCTAGGCGTTTTTACTGATTTAGCTGAAATCCATGTAAAAAAAACGACTTCATTTAATACTGGGCAATATTTCTCATGCTTATAGGAAGGGGGGGAGGGTTCGGAATGGGGCTTCGGAAGGGGGGTGTTAGAAGTGGGGGTGACTGTGTGTCTGTGTTTTGGCATAATACTGTGTATTTATGTGCTTCCGGGTCAAAATGACCCGAACAGCACTTAAGGTTCAAAAAATATGAGGGGGGTGTAGCATGGGTGTAGTGCAAAAATATTTTTTTTACATGTTCATCTCAGAAGAATCTTTAAGGCCAGTGAGTTTCAGGTGGAAACATTTTTAACTTCTACCTTTTTTTTTCAAATGAAAATGTAAAACGGGTCAAAATGACCCGAACAGCACTTAAGGGTTAACCAGGCTATTGCTTCGCAGGTTCAGTATGTGTTCAGGTCCTGTCAAGTGTGCACTTTTTAAAGCATTCTGCACTCACAGCTTTCTTGAGGAATCCTCACAAGTGAGGCAAACTTTTTGTCATTTTATCGTCTAATCAGGCTTTTGGGAACACCCCGGACAGTTTTTAATTTGCTTAATTCAGTATTTAAATATAGTATAGTAATTGAAATAAATGTGATCAGGCCCTTCGGGTCCAGGGCCCGTCCCCATACACACCCATTGTAACTTCAAACTCCATTTTAACCATGATATATTCATTAAAAACACCCATTTGTGCTTTTTGGAGACTCATAATACCCTATAGGTTCATTCATTCATGCTGTTGTTCAGTGGAGTAAAGTAACTAAGTAAATTTACTTAAGTACACAGTTGAGTTAATTGTACTTTACTTGAGTACTTCCAATTTCCAATACTTTTACTTCTACTCCACGTCATTAATTTGACAACTCTGGTTATTAGTTACTTTACAGGTATAAATTAATTTTATAAAACATACATAAACAGATTTTGCACTATTTTATACCCATGCTATTTGAGACAAGCTGGCAATGCTTGTAGATCTGCTATTTTCAAACATTGTGTACTTGTGGAGTTGTGGTACTTTAAGTGCATTTGGATGCCAACACTTTCATACTTTTACTCTTGAATTCCGGACTTTTACTTGTAACAGAATATTTCTATATGTGTTCTATATGTGAAGCACAGTATTGATACTTTAGCTTGAGTTAAAATGTGAATAACTTTCCCACCACTGCTGTTGTTCTGCTGGCATGCAACACACACACACACACACACACACACACACACACACACACACACACACACACACACACACACACACACACACACACACACACACACACACACACACACACAGAGGGCAAAGAGAGGGCAGAGAGTCTGCAGCTTCTCAGAAGGGAATGAACAGTGAAATAAGTGATACTTCTGTAACATAATTCTGATCAGGAAACTAATTCATGTATTTCATCATCGTAGGTTGATACATTCATGCTATTGTTCTGCAGGCCTGATCGGCATGCAACACACACGCACACATGCACACACACACACACACACACACACACACACACACACACACACACACACACACACACACACACACACACACACACACACACGAACACCATCATCACAGGTCACAGTCACATGCAGACACATTTGTGTGGGTCCCTTAATATTTTGTTCCTATTTGTTTTACATTTTTATTATTTCAAAACATTTTCTCAAATTATTCCTCAAAAAGCTAAGATTTTCATGAATTAAAAAGTAGTTACATTAATAAATAAAAGAAGAAAAGTATTCCATAACTTAGGAAAAAAAATAGTAGTGGAAAAAGTTCACGTGGAGCGAAGCGTTGCGAGCTTATACCGGTAGATCAGCACTAGTTTGGGTCACGGGCAAACGACTCATTTCGCTTTTGGGTCACAAGCTAAAAAGTTTGGGAACCGCTGCTCAACGGTATACTCTCCCCCGTCAGAGTTACTACAGGGGGCCAGCAAATGTACTGTATGTGTGCTAGGAACTTTTTTATATTATACACTTGAACTGGGGGGAAACCTTCGACCATAAAGTAAGTAAGTACATTTTATTTATATTTATATTATATATAAAGCTCACAGCGCGTTTCAGCGTGATGTGTTGTGAGCTTGGAGATCGTCTGTTTTTGGCAAAGAGGTTTGGTGTACAGGGAAAGAAGAGTGTGTAGTAGTGAAGCAGGTTGACTTTATAAGTGAGGAATGGCAGCAATGAATGGCTGCTTAAACATCCTGGTTCTCAACCAGTGGCTCAGCCCACAAAAGTGGCTCCAGGAACAGCAAGAGCTAGCTCTGAGAGCGTCCCTGCCCTTCGATGCATCCTCACCACCCTCCCTCGCCAGGAACTAGAGAGAGAGAGAGAGAGAGAGAGAGAGAGAGAGAGAGAGAAACAGAGCAATATGAGGGAGAGGGGAGGGGAGGAGGAGAGAGAGAGAGAGAGAGAGAGAGAGAGAGAGCATACATTCGAAAGAGTCACCACACCCCTCCGCTTTGCACCCAGGCGGAAGATATAGGGCCTAAAGTGAATTAAATTAAAGAACACAAAATACAAAATATTATAATTGTTATCAGACACATTAGATATGCACTCAGGAGAAGACCCTGTCCAACACGTAGCAGCAAGAGAGCACTCCAGGTACAGATGTGTTTGGCAGCAGTGCACTTTTTCATACAAGTCAATCATGAGGATTCCAAATCTGACACCATCTAATGCAAAAACACTGTATTTTGTGATGTTGCTACGTACAATACAGAAAGCAAGGTGAAAACTCCAGGCGAGGCAACTGTCTTGGCAGACGAGTATGTGTTGGTTCACAAAAGCAACTTCAGTGGTCAGAGCACACATAAAGGTTACATGGATACATTTTCTCCTGTAACCAGCACTTCTGAGTATGAGATACTTAAATGGTTTCCTATGGAAATAAGCTTAGTCTTTTCTAGGATCTCCTTTTAGTAGACCTTGTACCAGTGAACTGTACCGTCATGAAACTGTACTTTTTCCTATGCAAACTTCTTCTAATAAAGTCTTCAATCAATCAATGAGGTCCATGGCCACAAGGCGGACCATGGTGTGACACCAGGCATGCAGGAGAACGCAGGTGGTCTATGTCATTACTTCAAAGGTAATGGACACTGGAAACATTAATGTCCAGTTCTCAGATCTAAAGAAAATTGCTCCAGCTCACAGATTAGACAAGCTGCACCGTCCAATTCACTCAGACTGTTGCCTCAGCAGAGTTCGCTCTTGCGGCCGTGGGTGGATGGGTATCTCCCATTTATCTCGGAAGGGTTTTTAGCGGTCAAAGGAAGTGAGAAAAGAGTGCCATTAAAGGTACTGCGAGATTGTGGTACACTTGATTCGTTTGTGCGGGCGTCTGTGTTGCCCATCTGAAACAGACCCGGGGGAGACCATTTTAATTCAAGGAATGGGCATGGGTGTTTTCCTTGTTCCGCTTCATAAAATGTCTCAGTAAAATGTCTCAGTCGATTACCTGACTAACATCCGACTGGCTACTACAACTGACTGGGTGGCTAGCAACGAATACTGTACAAAGTATAGGTTTAGCTAGCACATGTGTGTGAGTGTGAATAAATCTTTTAAGCTACAGTGTCGTTGTGTCGGTGAGTTTCACAGTCCAAGTTTGGGTTTGAGTAAAGACACTGTTATCACCAGCAATGAATACCCTGTGCAGTGGGAGTTTATTAAATTAGATAGTTTAGTAAAAAACGTACAGTATTGGTCATTAATTGTTTTCTGTTTTCTAGATAATGTGTTGGAAGTGGAACCCCATTCTTAAGTGACGGCCTGCCCCTCTGCCTCGCGTGAATCAAAACAGCGACGCAGTACCGCCAGTGGAAGCTTGTGATTGGCTGAACCGAAGGTAGGGAGCGCTCCGTTGTGTTCGCCTGGACCGCACGGAGGTGACAAAATTCGGGGGGGATGAAGATTTACTATTCTGTCCATAATGGCAGACGGCACATAAGCCGGTAACGGCGCTGAGTTGGCTCATGTTTCATATGCGATGTTTCATATATAGCCTAATCATAAACATTCTATATTTATAAGGTCAAGTATTATAATTATCTATCTATAAATGCGACAAATCTCTGCGTGTATGTATCTCTGCGTGTATGTAACCCGCGTATCTCGAGAACCGTTCGTCCCACCGGCTTCAGATTCGGCACGCGCGTTCCCCGACGCGGCGCGGAGTGCAGTGCCGAGCCTCGACCCGACCCGACGCACGGTTTTCCGAAACCGGCGCAAAACCTTCGGAATCTCCTTATGCAGAGCTGATTGTTGACATCAGGCTGTTCCGGAGGAAATCGGCGCAAGCGCTGACTCATTGTGACATCACTTCATAAAAGGCTCTGACATCACGTACGCCGGCGCGAAACGTTCGGAATCACCATATGCGGAGCTGATTGTTGACATCAGGTGTTTCGGAGGAAACCGGCGCAAGCGCTGACTCATTGTGACATCACTTCATAAAAGGCTCTGACATCACGTACTCCACATGAGTCAACAAAAAATCTCTGTGAATGTGTATGTATGTATGTAATCCGCGTATCTCGAGAACCCTTCTTCCCACCGGCACGCGCGTTCTCCAGATATGGGCATAAAATGAATGCCCGTATGCGGAGCTGATGTCTGACATCAGAGATTTCCGCAACCGGTACTGTGTGTGCAGAGATCTCCATATATGGGCATAAGGGGACAAAGGCAAACAGATGGTCAAAACGGGTCCTATGACAACAGGTATATTGGGGTTTGCATTAAAGGGTGGGGACAAAGGCAAACAGATAGATGGTCAAAACGTGTCCTATGACAACAGGTATATTAGGGTTTGCATTAATGGGGTCCGCTCCAAAAAAGATAAAGAAAATAAAAGAGACAAGACAAACATAAGACAAGCAACAAAGCGTGGGACTGGGAGGATGACTTGAATGATGCAGATTTAAGCAGGCTGCGTATTCTGCTTAAAGAAGAAACAAACAAAAAGCGACAGAGATCTCATATATGGGCATAAAATGGATGCATATAAACAGATATCTCCATATGCTTAAAGAAGAAACAAACAAAAAGCGACAGAGATCTCATATATGGGCATAAAATGGACGCAGATAAAAAGATATCTCCATATATGGCATATATGGGCATAAAATGGACGCAGAATCACAAAGATCTCCATATACGGGCATAAAGGGACACAGACAGACAGATACAGAGATCTCCATATATGGGCATAAAATGGATGCAAATAGACAGATATCTCCATATATGGCCATATATGGGCATAAAATGGACCCAGGATTATATCTGCAGTGATCTCCATATATGGACATAAAATGGACGCCGACAGACAGACAGATACAGATATCTCCATATATGGGCATAAATGGACACAGGCAAACAGATGGTCAAGACGGGTCCTATGACAACAGGTATAATGGGGTTTGCATTAAAGGGCGGGGCATTCATTCCATTTACATCGTTCCCGAGTTGGCCAGGTCGCCGACTAGACGCTTCTAGTACATAATAATTGGGACTAATTAAGAACCATTATCATAGTTATAATAATAGGCCTACATTTACAGTAGCCTAGTTTAGGCATTTTGGTTTGATAAGGTTGTGGGCAGAACAATTTGTCCTTGTTTGTTATTTGACTATTTTTACTTTAATTATAATTAAAGACACTTCATAGTGAATTAGATATATTCATTAAAAACACCCATTTTTGTTACAGTACACAGTTGAGTTGAATTGTACTTTACTTGAGTACTTCCTATTTCCAATACTTTTACTTCTACTCCACTACATTAATTTGAAGACTCTATAGTTATTAGATAATTTACAGATATAAATTAATTTTATAAAACATACATAAACCACTTTTGCACTATTTCATACCCAGGATATTTGAAACAAGCTGACAACGCTTGTAGATCTGCTATTTTCAAACATTGTGTACTTTAAGTGCATTTGGATGCCAACACCTTCATACTTTTACTCTTGAATTCCTGACTTGTACTTGTAACAGAGTATTTCTCTATACGTTCTATATATGTGAAGCACAGTATTGATACTTTTACTTGAGTTAAAAATGTGAATAACTTTCCCACCGCTGCTGGCATGCAACACACACACACACACACACACACACACACACACACACACACACACACACACACACACACACACACACACACACACACACACACACACACACACACACACACACACACACACACACACACACAGAGGGCAAAGAGAGGGCAGAGAGTCTGCAGCTTCTCAGAAGGGAATGAACAGTGAAATAAGTGATACTTCTGTAACATCATTCTGATCAGGAAACTAATGAATGTATTTCATCATCGTAGGTTGATACATTCATGCTATTGTTCTGCAGGCCTGATCGGCATGCAGCACACACACACACACACGCACGCACGCACGCACGCACGCACGCACGCACACACACACACACACACACACACACACACACACACACTAACACCATCATCACAGGTCACAGTCACATGCAGACACATTTGTGTGGGTCCCTTAATATTTTGTTCCTATTTGTTTTACATTTGTATTATTTCAAAACATTTTCTCAAAATATTCCTCAAAAAGCTAAGATTTTCATGAATTAAAAAGTAGTTACATTAATAAATAAAAGAAGAAAGATATTCCATAACTTAGGAAAAAAATAGTAGTGGAAAAGTTCACGTGGCGCGAAGCGTTGCGAGCTTATAGCTGTAGATCAGCACTAGTTTGGGTCACGGGCAAACGACTCATTTCGCTTTTGGGTCAAAAGCTAAAAAGTTTGGGAACCGCTGCTCTACGGTACAACCTCCCCCGTCAAAGTTACTACAGGGGGCCGGCAAATGTATGTGTGCTAGGAACTTTTTTATATTATACACTGGAACTGGGGGGGAAACCTTCGACCATAAAGTAAGTAAGTACATTTTATTTATATTTATATTATATATAAAGCTCACAGCGCGTTTCAGCGTGATGTGTTGTGAGCTGGGAGATCGTCTGTTTTTGTTAAAGAGCTTTGGTGTACAGGGAAAGAAGAGTGTGTAGTAGTGAAGCAGAGAGAGAGAGTGAAGCAGGTTGACTTTATAGGTGAGGAATGGCAGCAATGCTAAAACTGCTAAAACGTCCTGGTTCTCAACCAATGGTTCAGTGCCCAAAAGTGGAACAGCAAGAGCGATTCACCAAGACCGAGTCACCACACCCCTCCGCTTTGCACCCAGGTGGAAGATATTAGGGCCTAAAGAGAATTAAATTAAAGAACAAGTAGGGCACAAAATATTATAATTGTTATCAGATGCATCAGATATGCACTTAGGAGAAGACCCTGTCCAACACGCAGCCTGAGAAAGCGGAGTAGAGCACTCCAAGTACAGATGTGTTTGGCAGCAGTGCACTTTTTGAGCGGTGGTCACACCGTCTCCTATACGTGGCCGTGTGTGTGGGTATGTATGCGTCCGTCCGTCCATCCATCCGTGTCTGTATGTAGCCTGCAGTACCTTTTCTGACCACACATGTTAAGGGAGGGGCGCTCTTATTCAGACTCACATTCACACACACACACACACACACACGCACGCACGCACGCACGCACGCACGCACGCACACGCAGCCTCCACCGCTCAGTTCACACGAGTGTGATTTTTCATACCAGTCAACCATGAGAATTCCAAATCTGACACCATTTTAATGCAAAAACACTGTATCTTGTAATGTTGCTACGTACATTACATAAAGCAAGGTGAAAACTCCAGGCGAGGCAACTGTCTTGGCAGACGAGTATGTGTTGGTTCACAAAAGCAACTTCACATAAAGGTTACAGGGACACATTTTCTCCTGTAACCGGCATTTCTGAGGTCCATGGCCACAAGGCGAAGAAAATTGCTCCAGCTCACAGATTAGACCAGCTGCCCTGGCCAATTCACTCAGACTGTTGCCTCTTATCTCCCACTTATCTCGGAACCGTTTTCAGCAGTCTCTGTGTTGTTGTCCTGTTGCTCATCCTATGTGGTTGTTTCATTTTCACTATAGACTGTCCTGTCTCTGGCTCTCTTCATTTGCTCCTGCTACCAAGGTTGCTAAGGCTGGGGGCAGGATGGTGTGGCAAAGTGGAGGAGGTAACCGGTAGACATGGTGATTGAGCATACAGGGACACATTTGTTATTTTGTATAGGCCTTATTCATGGCAGATGGAAATGTGTAGTTTTGAGCTGTAGGGGGCATTGTTATATATGGTGGCTATTTGTGGAAAGATTGTGTTGGTATTTGTGTGGTTTATTCCCATTTGTATAACTGTAAGAGTGTATGTTCTTACTTATTTCATTATTATGTACAATGTTTCACAATGTCTTTTGCAGAGTGTGTGCGAGTGTGCATAAATCTTTTAAGATACAGTGTTGTTGTGTCGGTGAGTTTCACAGTCTGAGTTTGGGTTTGAGTAAAGACACTGTTATCACCAGCAATGAATACCCTGTGCAGTGGGAGTTTATTAAATTAGATAGTTTAGTAAAAAACGTACAGTATTGGTCATTAATTGTTTTCTGTTTTCTAGATAATGTGTTGGAACCCCATTCTTAAGGATGAGGGTGTGAAGGCCTGTCCCTCTGCCTCACTGTTGGCTAGCCTTGGTGATGGCCTGAGTGGAGCAGGCTGTCAGGCCAACTTGAGACACCTTGGTTATGGGTGTGGCGGAGGGTAAGGACCTCTCCTTGAAACTCCTCCCTCTCTCTAGTTCCTCTCCTGTCCTGCTTTGGGTGCCACACGCACACAGCACACTCCACACATACACACACTGCATACATGACTTACTACTGACTTATTCACGCATTCCTACCAGTTGTACAGTTTTGTACTCTACAAGGGTACTGCTGGGGGCAACGAAGCCTTTGTACCTTTTAAGGTACATATATGCCCTTTGATTTGTGTGTACTGAGAAACAACCCACATTGCGATACATCTGTGAGATACGTCACATGCGCATTCCTAAATATTGCTAATATAAAATGACTATATGTCACAGAGCAGCAGCTTGTAGACTAATTGTTCCACATGTTTAAGTTCAGCAGTACACATTCATAGTGATCATAGAGCTATCTCCAGACAGGCCTGCAAACGACATGCCCAGGCTAATATGCTGCTTCACAGGTTCAGTATGTGTTCAGGTCCTGTCAAGTGTGCACTTTTTAAAGCATTCTGCACTCACAGCTTTCTTGTGGAATCCTCACAAGTGAGGCAAGCTTTTTGTCATTTTATCGTCTAATCAGGCTTTTGGGAACACCCTGGACACTTTTTAATTTGCTTAATTCAGTATTTAAATGTAGTATAGTAATTGAAATAAATGTGATCAGGCCGGCAGGCCCTCCGGTTCCAGGGCCCCTCCCCACAAACACCCATTGTAACTTCAAACTCCATTTTAGCCATGATATATTCATTAAAAACACCATTTTTGTTTTTTGAGACTCATAATACCCTAGGTTCATTCATTCATGCTGTTGTTCAGTGGAGTAAAGTAACTAAGTACATTTAATTAAGTACACAGATGAGTTAATTGTACTTTACTTGAGTACTTCCAATTTCCAATACTTTTACTTCTACTCCACTACATTAATTTGACAACTCTAGTTATTAGTTACTTTACAGGTATAAATTAATTTTATAAAACATATATAAACCACTTTTTTCAATTTCATACCCAGGCTATTTGAGACAAGCTGACAACGCTTGTAGATCTGCTATTTTCAAACATTGTGTACTTGTGGTACTTTAAGTGCATTTGGATGCCAACACTTTCATACTTTTACTCTTGAATTCCTGACTTGTACTTGTAACAGAGTATTTCTATATGTGTTCTACCTGTATATGTGAAGCACAGTATTGATACTTTTACTTGAGTTAAAAACGTGAATAACTTTCCAACCACTGCTGTTGTTCTGCTGGCATGCAACACACACACACACACACACACACACACACACACACACACACACACACACACACACACACACACACACACACACACACACACACACACACACAGAGGGCAAAGAGAGGGCAGAGAGTCTGCAGCTTCTCAGAAGGGAATGAACAGTGAAATAAGTGATACTTCTGTAACATAATTCTGATCAGGAAACTAATGAATGTATTTCATCATCGTAGGTTGATACATTCATGCTATTGTTCTGCAGGCCTGATCGGCATGCAACACACACGCACGCACGCATGCACCCACGTACGCACACACACACACACACACACACACACACACACACACACACACACACACCATCATCTTCACAGGTCACAGTCGCATGCAGACACATTTTTATGGGTCCCTTAATATTTTGTTCCTATTTGTTTTACATTTGTATTATTTCAAAACATTTTCTAAAAATATTCCTCAAAAAACTAAGATTTTCATTCATAAATAAATGAACATTTTAAGATATTCCATAACTTTAATAGAAAAAGTAAATAGTAGTGAAAAAGCTCACAACGTGGTGCAAAGCATTGCGAGCTTATAGATCAGCTGTTTTCACTACTTTGGGTGCCGGGCAAACCACTCATTTCGCTTTTGGGTCACAAGCTAAAAAGTTTGGGAACCGCTGCTCTACGGTACAATCTCCCTCGTCAGAGTTACTACAGGGTGTATGTGTGCTAGGAACCTGTTTTATATTAAACACTTGAACTGGGGGGAAACCTTCGACCATAAAGCTCACAGCACGTTTCAACGCGATGTGTTGTGAGCTTGTAGATCGTCTGTTTTTGACAAAGAGGTTTGGTGTACAGGGAAAGAAGAGTGTGTAGTAAGCAGTCAAAGAGGTTTGGTGTACAAGGAAAGAAGAGTGTGTAGTAAGCAGTCAAAGAGGTTTGGTGTACAGGGAAAGAAGAGTGTGTAGTAGTGAAGCAGGTTGACTTTATAGGTGAGGAATGGCAGCAATGAATGGTTGTTTAAACGTCCTGGTTCTCAACCAGTGGTTCAGTGCCCAAAAGTGGCACCAGGAACAGCAAGAGCAAGCTCTGAGAATGTGCCCACCCTTCGATGCATCCTCACCACCCTCCCTCGCCAGGAACTATAGAGAGAGAGAGAGAAACAGAGCAAGAGAGAGAGATGGGAGGGGAGGAGGAGAGATAGAGAGAGAGAGAGAGAGAGAGAGAGAGAGAGAGAGAGAGAGAGAGAGAGAGAGAGAGAGAGAGAGAGAGAGAGGAGGGAGGGAGAGCATACATTCGAAATGGGAGAGTCACCACACCCCTCCGCTTTGCACCCAGGCGGAAGATATAGGGCCTAAAGTGAATTAAATTAAAGAACAAGTATACTTAGGGCACAAAATATTATAATTGTTATCAGATTCATCAGATATGCACTATAGGAGAAGACCCTGTCCAACACACAGCCTGGATGCACAATCCAGGACACCCATAGAGAAAGCGGAGTAGAGCACTCTGGGTACAGATGTGTTTGGCAGCAGTGCACTTTTTCATACCAGTCAACCATGAGGATTCCAAATCTGACACCATCTAACTCTGTATCTTGTTGCTACGTACATCAGAAAGCAAGGTGAAAACTCCAGGTGATGTATATTGAAATAAAAACAGCTACAATCGAATCGTATCGTTTGAATTTGTATCGTATCGAATCGGCAGTGCAAAGAATCGATTGTAACAATACTACCTACCGGTACTTGTGCATTGCATTTAGCATTTGTCTATCTGTTCTGGTTAATATGTTGTTAAATTACAGTAAAATAACTACAAATGCAAAATGTAACAAAATGGTCACTTTAACAAGGTATTACAATTATATTCTCCACACTTTTATTCTCCCCAGCTTGACAAAAGGGTATATGCCCAGGTTCCGCAGGTCAGCTGCACAGGTGCAATTCTTTAATTGTGGCACGTTTACTAACATGTCAAGTTTAGCTGCACTTGAACAACCGTTCCAGGCTGCCATATCCAGCCCAAGAAACCGTAGAAACTAGGGGAAAAAATAGAATGTACTTCTTAAAATAAATGTATCATGTCTGTTGCTAAGGTATGGCAACATGACTGCTATCTCTTCGCGCGCGTGCAATACACCAGTCATGTTGCCATACCTTATCTTTTTCTGAACTGACGCCACTGCGAGTGGCCTGTTGAAGCCTATAGATGTGTTGGGTAGGATCTGATTGAGGAACCCTGTTACCTGATTGATTAGAATGGGGTGCATCTTGGGCGGATTGCTACTGTACTGTGATTGGTTATAAATGGATGGGTGAAGTCTGCAGAGTATAAGGGAGGGACCATCTGTTTCATTTGGTGTGTCACCCAGGTTTCTAAACCCCAACATTTAACTACACAAAAACTATGCCTTGCCTAAACCTAACCATAACCTCCCTAACCTCACACAAAATAAACTATGCCCAATCCTAACCTTAACCCTAACCTCACAGAAATTATACCTAACCTCAAAACACTGTCTACTTGGACTAAACACAGGGAAAGGTTCTTCTTGCAATTTTGTTTTCCAATTAAAATCTTTGTTTTCCACAAGCTTGCCTCCAGTCCATTTTTAAAATGTTTTTTTTTTTTTTTTTTTTGACTGACTTTCCTTCTAACTGTTTATATCATGTTTTGCATAATGAATATTAAAAAGGGATCCCAGTGGAAACACATGTAGGCTTTCTTGGGTTTAAAATCCTCTTAGCAGACCTTGTATTCAACTGTACTTTCCTTTTTTATTCTTTTTTTCATTGCTAATGAAGCATTCAGTCAATCAATCAATCAATCAATCAATCAATCAATCAATCAAACTTTGCTGTTTGCACTTGAGTAAATGTACTTCTCTCTACCACACGCAGGTATATAACAATGGCATGGCCTAAGAATAAAGAGGAATGGTGTTTATTTCATAAAGTATACATTGAGTAAATTGAGCTCTTTTTGAGAATATAAACCAAAAACAAAGCACGCCAAACAAATAATGAACTACAGATGTAGAGAATATCTGCCTTGTGAAGAATCAATTACACTGAAGGCTGGGAGAAAAATACAGATGGATTCTGGCCAAAATGCCCCTGAAATTGAATGATGACTTCAAAATAATGCTCCACCCAAAAAATAAGTTGAAACACAGTGACATCTAGTGGCACAAAATGGAAGTTGAGCCTTTATCTCGGATTCACAACTCACAGAATAGGTCACTTGGTATAGAAATAATAGACTGTTATATTTATGTAGGATGATATAAATAATAGTATGTTATATTAGTGTGGCTGGTATAAATAATAAGTAGCAGCTTTAGGTAGTCAGAGGTTACAGAAACGGCCCTACTTGCACGCTGCCTAGCCCTTATGCCTAAACTATATACACTATTTTTTACTATTTTTAAAAACATTGTATAATAATTCAAATAGCCTAAATCTACAAGCTCACAATGTGTAGATGTAGAGCGTCTATTTTAATGATTTTATTTTATTTATTTATTTTTAATAGTAAAAAGTAAGTAACGTTTAGGCATCAAGGCGGTGTGCAAGATTATAATCCCAAAGGTTGCCGGTTTCAATCCCTGTCCAGATCATGACCAGATGGATGGCACACAAATGGGTCAAAATGACTGTTCAGATAAGATCAGACGTCAGCTCCTGCTACTGTGCCCTCGGGCCTCTCCTGCTCATTGCAGTGTGTTTGTGGATGGCTTTAATGTACAATAAGTATTATATTCTAATTAAGGGTGGGGAAGTTAACGCGTTATTAACTAATTAACGCAAAATCCTATTATCGGCGACATTTTTTTTAACGTGCGATTAACGCGGACCACGGTCGTGTTTGAAGTTTGAACCTTCGCCCACTCCGTAGTTTGGGGAATCAGGAAGCGAATGCAGCGTGGTGGAGGCTAGTAGTAAACAGACCTGTGAAGTGAGTGTGAGCGGCCTGACCACTGAGCAGATGGAATCATGGAAAACACTAATAGTTCTTCCGTTTTGAATGGAAAGTTCAGCTTCAAAGCCCTGCCAGATGGTTCTCTCGACAGGACAAAAGTCATCTGCATTTACTGTAAAGCTGAATTGAGTTACCACCGGAGTACTAGCAGTCTGAAGTACCACTTGTCTGCCAAGCATACAGCTGATGCAGAGAGCCCTACGCCCCCCCCTCCTCGCTTGAGGCAAACCACGCTGGATACGTCTTTGCCACGGAGACCAATGGACTCCTCTACCACCCGTAAACTTTCAACAGCGATCGCAAAATGGGTGGCTACAGCTTGCAGGCCGATTAATATTGTGGAGGACGAGGGTCTGCGTGACATAATACGTATCGCATCCGGCGACTCGACGTACGTATTGCCTTCGAGAGACACTATTGTAGTAAGGATCCACGACTTGTATGAAGCAGAGAGAGCCAAAGTGGGGGAGGCTTTGGGGGGGACAAGCTCACCGTCGCTCACAGGCGACCATTGGACTTCATTCGGTAATGACAGCTACCTCGGGGTAACAGGACATTACATTGACGGGGACTGGGAACTACAGTCACATGCGTTGACTGTTATGAAGACGGAAGAGAGGCACTTCGCCAACGCGGTTGCTGAGCAATTCATACTCGTAGCCCGAACGTGGAACATTGAAAACAAAGTCAGCACGTTGACCACCGACAGTGCACGCAACATGATTGCAGCGGCGAGGGAACTCCCGTTCGAACACATGCCCTGTGCTGCACACATGCTCCAAAGATCCATCACAGTTGCTTTACAGAACAGCCCGTTTGATAACGCTCTGGCCAAGTGCAGGAAAGTAGTGGGGCATTTCAAGCACAGCCCACCGAATCAGGCAGAGCTTGAGGAGCAGCAAGTTGAGCATCGTCTAAAAAAAGAGGCGCTCAAACAGGACGTGTCAACTCGATGGAACAGCACCCTGGACATGGTCAGGAGTGTTCTGAAAAACCAGGAACCTCTCAGAGCTACCCTGGCCCTACATTCAACGAAGGTCGCTATGCCTACAGCAGCTGAGCTGGACAAACTGCAGAAGCTGGAGACAGTGCTGGAGCCCTGCAGGTAAATTATTGATATTCTAATCTGTAATACTAATTTAGTGTGTGTGTGTGTGTGTGTGTGTGTGTGTGTGTGTGTGTGTGTGTGTGTGTGAGAGAGAGAGAGAGAGAGAGACACACACAGAGACAGACAGAGGTAGGGAGAGAAAGGGGTGTGTGTGTGTGTGTGTGAGAGAGAGAGAGAGAGAGAGAGAGAGAGAGAGAGAGAGAGACACTGACTTTTTAACAACTAATTCATTCATAGAAGTGTTTGCCACCTTAGTGCTTTAAAACAGTCAATAACAAACTACAGTACAGTACCACAACATACATAGATATAAGTGTGTGTGTGTGTGTGTGTGTGCGTGCGTGTGTGTGCATGTGTGTGAGAGAGTGAGTGAGACTGACTTTTTAACAACTAATTCATTCATAGAAGTGTTTGCCACCTTAGTGCTTTAAAACAGTCAATAACAAACTACAGTACAGTACCACAACATACATAGATGTTGTATATGTGTGTGTGTGTGTGTGTGTGTGTGTGTGTGTGTGTGTGTGTGTGTGTGTGTGTGTGTGTGTGTGTGATTGAGTGAGTGAGTCAGAGACAGTGGTAGGGAGAAAGGGGTGTGTGTGTGTGTGTGTGTGTGTGTGTGTGTGTGTGTGTGTGTGTGTGTGTGTGTGTGTGTGTGTGTGTGTGTGTGAGTGTGAGAGAGAGATGGAGGGCAGTGAGAGAGATGAGGAAGGGGCAAGAGAGGTGAATCCTCAGCCCTTGTGTGGGTGAATGTAACATATTTCTAAAATGTTCTCTCTATTACTGCAGGTGGTACATCACTGAACTTCTAGGAGGAGAGAAGTTTGTGTCATGCTCAGTGGTGCTGCCAGCCTTTTGCCATCTCTCCAGAGTCATGGAGGTCTCCGAAGATGACCCAGCGTACCTGATTAAATTCAAGGAGACCTTGTCAGCTGACCTGGAGCAACGCAAAACCAACACAAACATGAAATGGCTGAAGGTTGCAACAGCTCTGGACCCGAGGTTTAAGGACCTGAAGTGCATGCCAAAACCTGACAGGGCTGAGGTGTGGGGTTCTATCACTGCCTTGCTCAGGCAGGAGAGGCCTGCACAGCCAGAACCCACACAGGTCTCAGTGCAGTCCTCCTCTTCATCGTCTGAGCCCCCCAAGAAGAGATCGGCTCTCATGCTTGTCTCAGATTCTTCAAATGATGAAGAGGAGGACTGCATTGAGACTTGTGTGGACCGTTACAAGGCGGAGCCAAGTATTGACCAGGGCGCCTGTCCGCTGAAGTGGTGGTCCGACCATGAAGGGGCACACAGCTTGCTGGCCAGCCTTGCACGCAAGTACTTGGCAACACCTGCCACCTCCGTGCCATGCGAGCGATTGTTTTCACTGTCTGGGCATGTTGTTCAGAAGAAGCGAGCCTCCCTGTCTCCTGAAAATGTCAATAGGCTTGTCTGTTTGAGCAACTGGCTCAGTCCAAAGAAAAAATAACTGTGTTGCTTCATGTTCATTTTGTCTGATAAAAAAGAAGATGAGAGACTGGATGTTTCAGTCTCTACTGAATACTATGACTATGGGACAGTCTATGGATGACTATGGGACAGACTATGGGTCTGACAATGGCTGACTGTGGATGACTATATGGGACTGACAAAGAATGACTATGGGACTGACTATGGATGACTAAACAACTGTTTATTATAAGCTACAGAGCCTAACTGCACTATACAGTTATTGAGTCCTGTTCTGTTTTGCACTACCCCTGTTTCATGCACACTTTAGTTATTGATTTTATTTAATTTATTTTGTGTTAATGGCTGCTGAAAGAAAAGTTTAAGGTGAAGTGCTAGTAACCTTTATTTGAGTGTGTTAGTAATCATTACTATGTAATGTTACAGTTATGCCCATCTGTTATTTGTTGGGCTTGAGTTTATAATTTCAGCTTTTATTTTAAAATGTGCACCTTCTTTTTTACATCTTTTGTTACTTGGAGATTCTGAACAGTATTTGTTATAGTTGCAATAATAATTAATAAACATGCTGTATTTGCAGAAAGAAAGTATGTGTCTACTACTCCCATGTTGATATGAGTAAAAATATCTGTTTACGGTAGATTTAGAGAAGATAAAAAATATGCGATTAATCGTAATTAACTTTGGACAATCGTGCGATTAATTCGATTAAATATTTTAATCGATCCCCAGCCCTAATTCTAATTTATAAAGAACAATTTGGCTCAGTCAGTCTGATGGAAAAAACAGTCTGATGGTAGCCTTCCACACAACTTGATGAGAGGCTTTCAAAGCTAGCTCACCATGTTTACCTGACAGTCTCATCAATGTCTGTTGACTGTTAAGAGATTTGACACTACTGGAAGTATTCCACAGCTTTTTCTGGCGTGTGATGTCTCCAAGTGATGCAGCAGCTTTGATGACTTTGTAGAGTCGATTGACAGCACTAGCATCAGTGTTGTGTAATTATTAATATTGGGCAGTATAGCACATTTGTTCTTAAAGTGCGGTCCGGGGACCCCCAGGGGTCCTTGGATGGGTACCAGGGGGAGGGGTTCCGCATTTAGCGTCACAATCATTTCCATCTCTTTAACCATTATTTTATACTTTGGGTTTCTTTTCTTTTTTTTTTCTTTTTTTTTAAAGTGAATATTTTGTAACAAAAATCTTTGCATCTGGGAGTCCCCTGGAACAAAGTATTTTGAGATGGGGGTCAGCGGCAAAATACATCACTACTTAATATTCAGTGATAGACATGAATGTTGTTATTTTCTCATATACTGCATGTGTCATTAAAATAAAACAAAACAGAATCACTGGTCTTCTATCTGGATGTATTATAGTCCGGGAGGCAGGCCCAGCCCTCATAATGTCCTCTGCTAACTTTTTTTCACTATTATTTCCTGTTAGCATATACCTTGGGCCATCACAAGTTCATACTGAACACCCCCAACTCGGGGCCGTTTGGTCGCAGGGGCCCAAAAACCAATTTTTTGGTACCTGTCTCTGGCGAAATTATGTAAATGTATAAAATAATTCACTAAAATTACATACATTGTCACACACATATGAAATTTGGTATGGAGTATCCTGACACATAGGGGTAAGTGGCAAAATAGGATTGTAGTGCTTACTACCAATGTATTTTAAGATATCACCCTCAACATCCCCAGAAACACAATAAAATGACTGTCCGCTTGACACATTATCGTCAAATATGATCATTTTCAAGCAGGTTATTGTGAATATAATGACCTCTCCTGTATATAGAAAACTTCCCACATTCATAAGCTTCAATTTGAGCCCAAGATGATCTTCTCATCTTGAGAATTACTGTTTATGTAGCCAAAATACTGCACTATACCTCAAATCGGAGAAAATATAATATTCAGTCAGTAGCTTTACAGAAGCCTAGAATCTAACAATGGGTTCACAAGTACTGCTGTTTGAAGTTATAAACATGAAAAATGAATACTAGCAGGGAAGCAAATGTTTTTAAATGGTATTAAAAATATGTTTGATATGCACAAAATAGCTCTTTGCAATACAATAATAATACAGTATAGCAAAAGTTCCCCTGTGGGAGAGAGGTATGAAAAAAGAAATAGCCGCATGAGATCTGCATCTATTCTAGGTCACTGTAGTGCATCTATAGACCACTGTACCTCATATATAGACCATTGTACTGTATCTATAGACCACATACATTGACCACTGTACCGTATCTACTGTATAGATCACTAGAGTATACTGCATCTCAACTCAGCACTCAAAATGTATTTATAAAGCACATTTAACATGATCAGGTCGCGCAAAGTGCTGCACAGGTTAAAACAAATAGAATATAATAAAAAGATAACAGCATAAAATACAAAGAAGAATACAAGGAACAAAAAGAAAACATCAGCACCAGTAAAGGAAAGGCATACTATATTTGATTGATAAAGATGAAAAATACCAATTGACTGTACAGCTCTGACGTGTAGGGGCAAGATATTCCTCAGCCTTGGGGCCCCCAGTGGGGGGCAGTTGTGATAGTACAGTACAGTACAGCTAAAAAAACGAGATAAAAGTTGAGGGAAATAATTTGACTTAACATATGCATGCATGCCTGACAGAACCCGGAAGTACCCTGTAGACTGACTGGGTAGTTGGGAGCGGGGCGTCCCTCCTGCAATGGGCCAGGAATAATGTCTATGTACTGTAGTACAGTGTAGGGATGTCCTGATACCACTTTTTTGCTGACCAAGTACAAGTATGACTGTATGAGTACTTAATTTAGTACTTGCCGATACCGAATACCGATACTGTAAGTTACGTTTCTGTACAAGTGCTTGTGTGTGGCGCTCCAAAATAAAATGCTTTAAATAATTATGTTGTCATGCCTAGAGTGAGAGAAGGTTAAAACACTGTTCATTAGTTGAACTAACATACACAAAACTGTGTCTTAGGACAAAATGGTATATGGACTGGCACTGCTGTTTTTCATTGCTAATGAAGCATTCAGTCAATCAATCAATCAATCAATCAATCAATCAATCAATCAAACTTTGCTGTTTGCACTTGAGTAAATGTACTTCTCTCTACCACACGCAGGTATATAACAATGGCATGGCCTAAGAATAAAGAGGAATGGTGTTTATTTCATAAAGTATACATTGAGTAAATTGAGCTCTTTTTGAGAATATAAACCAAAAACAAAGCACGCCAAACAAATAATGAACTACAGATGTAGAGAATATCTGCCTTGTGAAGAATCAATTACACTGAAGGCTGGGAGAAAAATACAGATGGATTCTGGCCAAAATGCCCCTGAAATTGAATGATGACTTCAAAATAATGCTCCACCCAAAAAATAAGTTGAAACACAGTGACATCTAGTGGCACAAAATGGAAGTTGAGCCTTTATCTCGGATTCACAACTCACAGAATAGGTCACTTGGTATAGAAATAATAGACTGTTATATTTACAGTATTTTCTGGACTATAAGGCGCACCTGACTATAAGGCGCACTGTCAATGAATGGTCTATTTTCAAACTGTTTTCATATATAAGGCGCACCTGACTATAAGGCGCACATAATAGACGCTACCGCTGCGTTATGCATCCAACAGATGGAGCTGTGGTAAAGGGAATGTCAATGTCAATGAATGATCCATATATAAGGCGCACTGGACTATAAGGCGCACTGTAGTTTTTTGAGAAAATTAAAGGCTTTTAAGTGCGCCTTATAGTCCGGAAAATACGGTATGTAGGATGATATAAATAATAGTATGTTATATTAGTGTGGCTGGTATAAATAATAAGTAGCAGCTTTAGGTAGTCAGAGGTTACAGAAACGGCCCTACTTGCACGCTGCCTAGCCCTTATGCCTAAACTATATACACTATTTTTTACTATTTTTAAAAACATTGTATAATAATTCAAATAGCCTAAATCTACAAGCTCACAATGTGTAGATGTAGAGCGTCTATTTTAATGATTTTATTTTATTTATTTATTTTTAATAGTAAAAAGTAAGTAACGTTTAGGCATCATGGGTAAGGCGGTGTGCAAGATTATAATCCCAAAGGTTGCCGGTTTCAATCCCTGTCCAGATCATGACCAGATGGATGGCACACAAATGGGTCAAAATGACTGTTCAGATAAGATCAGACGTCAGCTCCTGCTACTGTGCCCTCGGGCCTCTCCTGCTCATTGCAGTGTGTTTGTGGATGGCTTTAATGTACAATAAGTATTATATTCTAATTTATAAAGAACAATTTGGCTCAGTCAGTCTGATGGAAAAAACAGTCTGATGGTAGCCTTCCACACAACTTGATGAGAGGCTTTCAAAGCTAGCTCACCATGTTTACCTGACAGTCTCATCAATGTCTGTTGACTGTTAAGAGATTTGACACTACTGGAAGTATTCCACAGCTTTTTCTGGCGTGTGATAGCATCAGTGTTGTGTAATTATTAATATTGGGCAGTATAGCACATTTGTTCTTAAAGTGCGGTCCGGGGACCCCCAGGGGTCCTTGGATGGGTACCAGGGGGAGGGGTTCCGCATTTAGCGTCACAATCATTTCCATCTCTTTAACCATTATTTTATACTTTGGGTTTCTTTTCTTTTTTTTTTCTTTTTTTTTAAAGTGAATATTTTGTAACAAAAATCTTTGCATCTGGGAGTCCCCTGGAACAAAGTATTTTGAGATGGGGGTCAGCGGCAAAATACATCACTATTTAATATTCAGTGATAGACATGAATGTTGTTATTTTCTCATATACTGCATGTGTCATTAAAATAAAACAAAACAGAATCACTGGTCTTCTATCTGGATGTATTATAGTCCGGGAGGCAGGCCCAGCCCTCATAATGTCCTCTGCTAACTTTTTTTCACTATTATTTCCTGTTAGCATATACCTTGGGCCATCACAAGTTCATACTGAACACCCCCAACTCGGGGCCGTTTAGTCGCAGGGGCCCAAAAACCAATTTTTTGGTACCTGTCTCTGGCGAAATTATGTAAATGTATAAAATAATTCACTAAAATTACATACATTGTCACACACATATGAAATTTGGTATGGAGTATCCTGACACATAGGGGTAATTGGCAAAATAGGATTGTAGTGCTTACTACCAATGTATTTTAAGATATCACCCTCAACATCCCCAGAAACACAATAAAATGACTGTCCGCTTGACACATTATCGTCAAATATGATCATTTTCAAGCAGGTTATTGTGAATATAATGACCTCTCCTGTATATAGAAAACTTCCCACATTCATAAGCTTCAATTTGAGCCCAAGATGATCTTCTCATCTTGAGAATTACTGTTTATGTAGCCAAAATACTGCACTATACCTCAAATCGGAGAAAATATAATATTCAGTCAGTAGCTTTACAGAAGCCTAGAATCTAACAATGGGTTCACAAGTACTGCTGTTTGAAGTTATAAACATGAAAAATGAATACTAGCAGGGAAGCAAATGTTTTTAAATGGTATTAAAAATATGTTTGATATGCACAAAATAGCTCTTTGCAATACAATAATAATACAGTATAGCAAAAGTTCCCCTGTGGGAGAGAGGTATGAAAAAAGAAATAGCCGCATGAGATCTGCATCTATTCTAGGTCACTGTAGTGCATCTATAGACCACTGTACCTCATATATAGACCATTGTACTGTATCTATAGACCACATACATTGACCACTGTACCGTATCTACTGTATAGATCACTAGAGTATACTGCATCTCAACTCAGCACTCAAAATGTATTTATAAAGCACATTTAACATGATCAGGTCGCGCAAAGTGCTGCACAGGTTAAAACAAATAGAATATAATAAAAAGATAACAGCATAAAATACAAAGAAGAATACAAGGAACAAAAAGAAAACATCAGCACCAGTAAAGGAAAGGCATACTATATTTGATTGATAAAGATGAAAAATACCAATTGACTGTACAGCTCTGACGTGTAGGGGCAAGATATTCCTCAGCCTTGGGGCCCCCAGTGGGGGGCAGTTGTGATAGTACAGTACAGTACAGCTAAAAAAACGAGATAAAAGTTGAGGGAAATAATTTGACTTAACATATGCATGCATGCCTGACAGAACCCGGAAGTACCCTGTAGACTGACTGGGTAGTTGGGAGCGGGGCGTCCCTCCTGCAATGGGCCAGGAATAATGTCTATGTACTGTAGTACAGTGTAGGGATGTCCTGATACCACTTTTTTGCTGACCAAGTACAAGTATGAGTACTTAATTTAGTACTTGCCGATACCGAATACCGATACTGTAAGTTACGTTTCTGTACAAGTGCTTGTGTGTGGCGCTCCAAAATAAAATGCTTTAAATAATTATGTTGTCATGCCTAGAGTGAGAGAAGGTTAAAACACTGTTCATTAGTTGAACTAACATACACAAAACAGTGTCTTAGGACAAAATGGTATATGGACTGGCACTGCTGTGAGCAATATCGGACGAGTACGAGTACAGCAAAATAGGCTGGTATCGGGGCGAGTACCGATACCTCGAGTGCCGATACCGCATCCATAGTACAGAGGTCTACATATGAGAACAGTGGTCTATAGATGCATACAGTGGTATACAGATGCACTACAGTGGACTACAGATGCACTTGATCTACAGATTCACTAAAGCATTCTACAGTTGCACTAAAGTGGTCTACAGATGCACTACCTACTGTACCTACCACCATACTGCATACTTTATTTAACTACCTACAGTATCTACCACCAAACTGCATTCCTCATCTAACTACCTACCTGCCACCATACAGCATCCCTTCATCTAAATACCTACCAACCTACCTCCATACTGCATCCCTCATCTAACTACCTACCAACCACCATGCGGCATCCCTCATCTAACTACCTACCTACCTACTTACCACCATGCTTCATCCATCATCTAACTACTGTACCTACCTACCGCCATACTGCATCTCTCATCTACCTACCTACCTACCTACCTACCTACCTACCTACCTACCTACCTACCTACCTACCTACCTACCACAAAACTGCATCCATCATCTAACATCCTACCTACCACCATACTGAATCTCTCATCTACCAACCTATCTACCACCATATTGTATCTCTCATCTAACTACCTACCACCATATACTGCATCCCTCATCTAACTACCTACCAACCACCAACATACTGCATCCCTCATCTACTATGGTTGATGGGGGGAAAGGGGTATGGTGATGAGTTCATAGTTCCACTCATCTACTTGTATAATTTAAAGGACAACTCCGCCCTAAATAAATCACTTCTATGCTAATTTTCCTACTTATATTGATCCCAAAAGACCATGGGGTCTATTAGGTAGAAATGGTGTTGTCCAGTTTCCACAGCAGAACCCGGCAGCTCTCATAGCATAGAGATCACTTTTACACTACTGTTCAAAAGTGATTTTCTTTTTCATGAGTGTGTTACTAGTTGTCATTACAAACACATCCATGCCTTGGTTGTCCCACACAAGCCACCACAATCTCATAAATAATGTTTTGGGGTGAGTATTCGGCACAAGTGCCAGTCAAAGTGACTGTAATGGCCAATCACAGGGCATCTTTTCCGGGACTTGGCAAAATACATAAAAGCATAACATCTGTTTAGCAGAGTGTGATTGATGGCTTGTCTGTGTTTGTAACGACAACTAGTACCGGATTCATGAAAAATAAAAACACTTTTGACCAAAACAAGCTATCGCTTTTACACTATTTGTTGTGGTCAAAAGTGTTTATAGTAGTATAGGCTTATAGTGCTTACATGCTCCACTCTGAGCTTACAGTACAGTAAGGTACAGTACGGTAGAGTACAGTACAGTACAGTAAGGTACAGTACAGTACAGTACAGTACAGTACAGTACAGTACAGTACAGTACAGTAAGATACAGTACAGTACAGTAAGGTACAGTTACTCTACCTTACCGTAGAGTACAGTACAGTACAGTAAGGTACAGTACAGTAAGGTACAGTAAGGTACAGTACAGTAAGCTAGAGTACAGTAAGGTACAGTACATTTAGGTACAGTATGGTACAGTACAGTAAGGTACAATACAGTAAGGTACGGTACAGTAAGGTACAGTAAGGTACAGTACAGTACAGTTTGTCTAAATAACCTGTCCCCACAATTTTATTGTGTTTCTGGGGATGTTGAGGGTGATATCTTAAAATACATTGGTAGTAAGCACTATAATCCTATTTTGCCACTTACCCCTATGTGTCAGGATACTCCATACCAAATTTCATACGTGTGTGACAATGTATGTAATTTTAGTGAATTATTTTATACATTTACATAATTTCGCCAGAGACAGGTACCAAAAAATGGGTTTTTGGGCCCCTGCGACCAAACGGCCCCGAGTTGGGGGTGTTCAGTATGAACTTGTGATGGCCCAAGGTATATGCTAACAGGAAATAATAATGAAAAAAAGTTAGCAGAGGACATTATGAGGGCTGGGCCTGCCTCCCGGACTATTAGGCCTATATAGTCTCATAGATAATCAGTAATACATACAAGAAGACAAACGTGAATGCTTTTGAATAATGTGTTTATTGACCGAATACATAGGAGAATTATGGAGGCCTAACAAACTCTCATCTCTTTAATGTAATGGCAATAGGATGGAGCAGAATGTAATGGCACCAGTAGCAGTGTTACATAGGATAGAGCAGAAAACCACTGAACAGGCTTTGGTTGTTTGAGTCATCATAGAGCCTGTGCCCACCATATATACGCATGTAAACTCTGTCTCCCTGCTCCAGCTCTATGATCATTCCATTAGATACATATGTATAACCCCCATCATTGGATCCATGGTTATACATGAGTCCCTGTTCATTTTTATACATCTGGATATTCACCCACTGTGATTTTAGATAATTAAATGCTGTAAATCTGAACTCATAAACTCCTTTCACTGCTGCTGTAAAGATGCCTGTGAGACAACAAAAACATGCACAAACACACCCCCACACACACACACACACACACACACACACACACACACACACACACACACACACACACACACACACACACACACACACACACACTAAATTAATGAATAAACCTTCCCACCATATTGTGGAACACAAGATGGTGGTTTTCACTTTTAAAACAGTGCATGGTTCTCAAAGTGACCCACAAGGGTCCTTGAGGTGGTTCCAGCGTCCCCAGCTTGTGTTAATATATCATCAAAATCAGTTCAACTAACCTTATTTTATAATTACACAATTAGAAATGGCAGATCGACAAGCTCACAACATTGTAATGAGACATTGGTTAGCTTGTAGATCGGCTATTTTCAAAACATTGTAATTATCTTCAGATGAGGGTCCACTTTCAATTTGGTGGTCCTTGACATGAAAATGTTTGAGAACCACTGACACTGATTAATCATTGTTAATTAATGATACAAATCTTTATTAATTTTAACCAACGACATTAAACTTCTCTCATCTCATCCAATTCAATTGGTTTAAATAGCAAACACACATTGAAGCTTGACAGATGTACATTACTATTATATTTATTTAATTACTGATAGACTGTTAGTTGAGGAAACTAATTGATTCTATAAGGTGAATTAACATAAATTAATCATAACCTACCTGTAGTTTGGTCGTATGCATTGCCGATGTTAGTGAAGACCTTCTTGTAGACCAGAGTGGTGTCAGAACTAAATGGTCCAACTGTTCCAGAATCGCTCAAACCAACAGAAAAGGCCACCTTTGGTTTGTCTGTCAACACAGAACATTATCACATTGTTTATAATAATAAAACCATGGGCCTATATTATACTATATCAACACAGTAATCAAATGTATTAAATGTATGCAGTATAGCACCTTACATCAACTGTCATCTTCAACAAGACAAAGTAGTCAAATCATACAGTGGCTACAATACTTCATTGTGCATTCTAGTTGTATACTTTGTGAATATTCAGTAATTCAACAGTACAGCATCTTAGTTGACTAAGTTCAGTAAGAGTGGGACAGATATTCTAAGATACAGGAGGAGGCTAGAACATTCAATGATGCATTCAATCTTTGAATGTTTTGTTTTATGTTTAAATAAAACAGGAATCCAGTGAAATATTGCTAAAAGAGGGCTCTGATCTATTTATTTATTTCTAAAGCAGAAGTAGTTGTCATATCTCAACTGTTATGATAGGAAAGCCAGTAAACTTTAAAGGACCCTGGTCCTTTAAAGTTTACTGGCTTTCCTATCACACCTCTGGGACAACCAGATCTTATTTTATTGTTGTGTGGGACACGGTCAACACAATCCTGAATCATTTTTTGAGTTCAATCTGTGTTTTTAGATATGTTAGTATAATACTAACATATCTAAAATCATCATATGACCAGTTGTAGCATGCTGAAATACTAATAGTATTTCAGCATGCTACAACTGGTCATATGATGCATTTTGCATCATATGACCAGTTGTAGCATGCTGAAATCGTCTGAAATACTAAAATATCTAAAAACACAGATTGAACACAAAAAATAACTCAGGATTGTGTTGATCATGTCCCACACAACAATAAAATAAGATCTGGTTGTCCCAGAGGTGACCTGGTCCTTTAATCTACTCGTAAAAACACAAATTTAACTTTCAATAAAAGGTTAGGTGGTTTCATTGGTCAGACTCTCATCATCAGTGACATTTCATTATTGTAAGCAGGTAAAGTTACTACTTTTGGTTCAGACCAGCTGAATGTAAAATAGTGTGATCATATCATCATCTACGTTATTAAATAAGTGGTTAACCACTTAAACCATACTGTATATACTTGACAGGTGTCACCTAGCAGATCTTCAAGCTCACAACACGTCACATTGCAGTGTGTTTTGAGCTTGTAGATCTGCTATTTTACCTAAATGTTTGGCAGAGCATTGGAATGTTAGGGTTCTATTTAATTATTTTAAATTCACTTTAAACTTTAGTTTCAAATATATATATATATTTGCATGTGCATCTGGGGAATAAAATGTTCAGTATTTAGTCTTCATTTTAGAACATACAGTAATGTTTAATAAATATACTTACTCCTCAGTTCCTGCACTTGGTTTTCAGTAGCAGTCAGCTTTGTTTCTAAGGTGGACAGCTGAGCAACATGAGCTGAAATCAAGATAATGGTAGCATTAAAGGGATATTGCCTGATAAAATGAATATCAAATATGTAAATATTGAATCAAGCAAATTAAAAACTGTCCAGGGTGGTCAAAAAAGCCTGAGTAGACCTTTAACCCTGCAAGGCCCAGCGTTGCTTTTTAGCAACATTTAAAAAAAGAAAAATTATAATTAGTTTTCCTGTTCTTTTTTCACATTAACATTACCATTAAATCCTATTGTTTAGTATTACAATGCCATTGGCCACAATATTTGCATATAAATACCCCCCACAGAGGCTGACATTTACACCTCCCAGAGAAGTTGAAATTCTAGCGCCTGGACGAACAACATCTCACTTTTTAACTGAAGCATTTCCTCACAAAAACAGAAGTAAAATGCCTGTAATATTTTTTTTCGTGATCATTAGAATGTCTAGAACATGTACATGTGTTATTATTGTGAAGAATATCCCCAAAATGCAAATTAGAGCATGATTTATGATTTATGGCTATAAAACCTTACAAAAACATTATTAATTTTTTAACATTACATTTTCCTGTGATTAGGACTCCTACAACACCATCTGATTAAAAAAAAAAAAAAAAAAATTGGCCAGTAGAAATTAATTTGGGTCTTGCAGGGTTAAGTCACTTTAAGTTAACACTTCAAGGACGACTCCATCCATTTTCAACCTATCTTCATACACTTGGTCCTCCTGGTCCTCACTAATGCTCATTATAATATGATACAGTAGGCCTACAATTTGCGTCTACCTCATCTGTGTCTCAGAGGAGGGCTGCATGTGGGCAGTGCAGAAACCCGCCTACCAGTGACATCATTGATGGGAAATCCAAGAAATTGCTTTTTTTTATTCCTGGAAAATTAAAATGCTATAATGGAAGTCATTGCTGTTGTGTTAATAGAAATAAAAATACAATTAAAAAGTCTAATGATGATGTCATTCGTAAGTGGGTTTCTGAAGTGTCCACTCCTATGAGACATAGAATGAGTAGGGAAAGAATGGTAACATGTTATCATGTGCATACAGTAAGTGAGGACCAATATATGATGGTGATTGTTCTCAAACATTTTCATGTCAAGGACCCCCAAAATTATATGGCTGTGGAAACCCATCTCAAAACATTTTGTTCTAAGGACCCTAGAAGAAAAGATGTGTAGAGGGAGAGCTGAACACGGCCTGCTCTGGTCAGCAATAGGTAGGGAATGGGTTCTAAGAGGGTTTTTGATTTGGGGACAAATGTTAGTCAACTGTTAACCTGATTTATTCTCTGTACTTCCAGAGCCTCCAGGTCCCGGCTTAACCCCATTCACAGCCACATCTCTGGGTATCCACTGAGATCCTTAAAGGAGTAGTTCACCACTTTTCAACCTGTCTTCCTATAATAGGTCCTCACTAATGTTCATGATAAAATATCACAATTTTTTTCTACTCAGTCCAAGTCTCCTAGGAGAGCTGTGGGAAGTTCAGAATCCATCGTCTTGTGACATCATCATTTTCCCAAAAAAATAATTAATCAATATTTTTGAAAAAAGAAATTTGATTTTTATTATCGCGAGAACAATGGCTTCCACTTTAAAATTGCAACTTTTCAGGAATAGACTATAAGCTGGATTGGCAATCGATGACGTCACAAGACGATGGGTTTCTGACCTGCCCACAACCCTCCTCTGAGAAAAAAAGAAAAGGAAAAAAAGAAAAAATAAGCTATTTTTTAGTGAGGACCAATTATATGAACATAGGTTGAAAAGTGGTGGAGTGCCCCTTTAAATATATTGACAGGTATGTTTTGGTATTTTGTTGTATTTTCATAATTTTGCAATATTTTGTATAATGTAATGAACTTCTATTGAGGGGGACCCGCTTTATATGATCTATTGTAGGACGACAACTGACCAACCTTTCACTGTATTTCCCACGTGCCATATATTGATATTTGTGACTGGGTTTTATAATGGATTGTTTGTTGGGCTATGTGCCATAGTAGTTGAGACATAAGGCAGCAAGAGCCGCTGCATGGTTTGGATTATGTTTGCTGTGTTTACTCGAATTACTTTAAGTACTCTATTAAAATTACTTTATTTTTTGGTGGGTTTTGCATACTAATATGATTTGATTTGTTCATTTGCTGTGTATATTTAGTTTAGAGGCCCCAGTAGGCCCTTAAAGGAGTTCAATTATATATATATATATATATATATATATATATATATATATATATATAATTTACTTTTATTTTTTTTGCATTCCAAAGACAAAAAAATGTATTACAGTAAATTTACCCCCATTGATTCCGGATGGGGACCCGGATGAGGAGTAATGCATTTGGGTCCATATCCTGAATCAATGGGGGTACATTTACTATAATATATATTTTTTGTCTTAAGAATGCGAGAAAAAAAAATATATATAGAAAAAGTAATTTTGGGGGTGAACTACTCCTTTAAGCCTTTACCTCATAGCACATATTCACCCTTGGGCTTAGTCCCATTTTAAGGATCATATTGCATAATTCCCTTTTGTATTTTAACTTGGCTGTATGTTTCTATTTGTTGAGTAAAACTTGACACTTTAATACATCAGCCTCTGGTTCTGGGGAACCATACCTTGTTCAGTTACCTTGTCCAGCATATCGTCACTGTCGGGCAGAAACCTCGTATCTCAAAGTTTCAAATTTGTACGTTCTTTCCCAAAGTAAAGCCCTGCTTCATCATACAAGGCTGTTTTCACTAGTTAAGTCATTTTTTTAAATGATAATGCAAAACGAACAGTTTTGGACATACAAGGTTTCCACCCGACAACGACGATATACAGTATATGGTTAATGCTATGGTTAATGTGTTTATAGGATCCCTCACTCCTAGCTGCAAATTGCAACATTTTTTTTTATCTGATGAATCTACAGGGTTGCAAGAAATCCGAGCTGACATGTTTTGAAGTGTTGAACTTTGGGTGGGCTTGTCTCCAATACTGCAACGTCCCGCTGCCTCCTGCATTATGTGACATTTAGAACCAGGTGGTACACACTACACAGGAACATGGAGTGATTTCCCACAAGCGCTTCCAAACACCAACACTTAGAAAAAGTAATCACCTGGACTGAATTTCTTTACAGAAAGTAACTCATAACATGTCTACACTGGATTTTTCTGAAACAAATACAAGAGGATAATTCAAAGCTTTCCATAGAGCCGCAATATTGGTGAGTTTGACGTTATTTAATTAAAACAGATAAAAAAATATAAAAAAAAGTTTGGATGCATTGAATCCCTATGAGAGGTATTGCAACCCTACAGTAGATTCATCAGCAAAAAGTGTTAACTCACGGCTAACTCACTCCTATTTTTGAGGGTTGCTTAGTTGGTTCATAATTTTGCCCCTATAAAAATGGTAAAGTGGTTCAATGAATAGCGTCTGTCATTTACTCCTTGGCACACAAGGTTTGAGAACTACTGATTTAAAAGGCTTTTGTAGAATCTGCCTCATGTCTTAATGGGTTAACTACTAAAATGACGCTTTCCCTGTTTTAATGGGTTCTTTCCAGCCTGCATCCACTGAACATCATTCAAGTTACCTTCACTTTCTTTCTCCAGGTGTTCAACCTGGACCTCCGTGGCACCCAGCCTGCTCTGGTGGTCTGCAACCTGCACCTCAGTGGCACCCAGCCTGCTCTGGTGGTCTGCAACCTGGGACTCACTGGCACTCAATTTGGCAGCCATTGCTGGAAAATATAACAGATAATAAATTAGCAGAGGTACCATTGTTTCATATACAGTAAACAGTTTTAACATATACATTTATTATCTGTTATATTTTCCAGCAATTCAGCAGCGAAGTGTGATGTCACTTCCGTGAAATGGCGTGAAATGACGCCCTCTACGGGGTTCATGCTGGTATTGTTTTGTATTCAAATCGCCATTGAGGAATTTGCGATCACCGCATATAAGAACTGTGTTAAAAATATAAACACACCATGTGCGCGGACATGCTCTCAGCGACAGTCTGTCCCAGACACGAGTGTCTCTCTGTAGTTTCCAACATTTAGGACAGCGTTGATTACATTTTCTCTGACAACAGGCTATATCAGATATGAATGAATATCATAAACTATGCAGAACCCCCCCGCTGACAGAAACGCGCACATGGTGTGTTTATTTTTTTAACACAGTCCTTATATGCGGCAATCGCAAATTTCCCAATGGCGATTTGAATACAAAACAATACCAGCATGAACCCCCTAGAGGGCGTCATTACGCACAAATGACGACATGGCTTCGTTTCTCTATGGCTGCCAAATTGAGTAAAATTGTCCTAACTGTTAAATCGCTAAAGTTTTAGAACCCCCACTCCGTTAATTTCAGCTTCTAAAGCCTTCTCTTTATATGTTTTCTATGAGCCGTGAGGGGGGAGAAATGACGTCATCTGCATCATCTGTATACGTTGTGTATACGTTGGCCAATCATATCGCGGATCATAAACACATGGTACACTACCGGCCAATCACAGGCGTATCTCCCGTAACTTCAGGAAGTAGCTTCCCTCAGCTACAATGTTTACCATGGTGAGGGATCTGAAGGATTCTTAACCTCTTAATCCCCAAATCCTGGCCAGAAAATTACGTTCTACCATGGTTCTATACCCCTCCACGGATTCGTATCGTCGCGGTGATTTGCGGCGCCGCTCCGGTGGTCCGCGGCGGTGGTCCGCGACGACTCCGGGTGAAAAACGGCCGAAAAAAGCAATACTACTACTGACCACTAGTTTAGCAACTTACACAGTATAGCTTTAAATGTAGGAATTGAACATTTTTATTTTTACTCTAGTCGTGACTTGTGACCCATAACAATTGCTCTGTGACCCACAAATGGGTCTCGACCCACTGTTTGGGAAATAGCTCTTTAACTACTGAAATGTCACTTTCCCAGGTTGGATTAAGTCATTTTTCAACACTTCTTTCCTACCTGCATCTACTGATGCTGTCATCAGGTTCACATTACCTTCACTTTCTTTCTCAAGGTCTTCAACCTGAACTTCTGTGGCTCCCAGCCTGCTCTGGTGGTCTGCAACCTGCACCTCTGTGGCATTCAACCTGGCTTGGTGGTCTTCAACCTGGGACTCACTGGCACTCAATTTGGCAGCCATTGCTGAAAAATATAACAGATAATAAATGTATATGTTAAAACTATAGGAAACAATGGTAATGTAGCTCTGCTAGTGCAGCAGAGGTACCGTTGTCAATTGTTAAAATTTGATAATTAAATGTGCAACATTGTTTTCTCACTCAACAGTAAACAAACTAGGGCTGTCCTCGACGCAGGATTTATCAAGTCGATTCGAGTCGCGGGGGTTAATCCGACGCGTCGACGAATCGTTTATGTAAAAAAAAGAGAAAAAAAAAGAAAAAAAAAGTGGTGCTTTAAGCTTTTAAACCACGTCAACGTAATACAATAAAACGGCAATATGTTTTAAGCCTTTAAAGTGAATTAGATCCATGAACTACCGTGCATATTGAGACATGATAGCGGTGGACACTGGACATTAATGACGATAAGATTGCGTCCAGCCGTGCGTAATTTGCCGTGCGTAATTGTGAATTGTGGAGCAGAGTAGAACAACGGAGGAGAGAATAATGCATCTCTTTGACAGCATGTCGTGTATTATTTCCACAAGTTGTATGTTCTCAGAGCACAGCGCTGCTGTATCAAAAGAGCTATGTTGCCGATCTGGTGCGAGATAATAAAAAGAAAACAGTTCGCCCGTTGCTATTCCTCAGCCTGAGTCCAACCACCACACACCCACGGCAGTGAAAGTGAAAGCGCATCGCGCTGGCTCTGCTGCTTGAGCTTCTTTGGCCAGCTCTCAAGTAGAATAACAACTCGTCGACGCATTTCCTTTCCAAGCGGTTAACTTCAAAATAAGAGCTCCCTGTTATATGATCAAGGCAACTTTCAAGTCACGTGAACTGATTTTATTTTTAAGTCTAGTTTACAAGTAGTAGGAAGTATGGACTCAATAAGAATTATATGACAGTCACAGTCCAGCGCTCTCATACCGCACCACAGTATACTGGTGTGATAAAAAAAAGTATATATTTTTGACGGCTCGACTCAAACAATTGGCGTCGATTCCGGGGGCTTAAAACGACGCGTCGATTCGTCGATTTTTAGAGGACAGGCCTAAAACAAACCAACGTCAATTTAGAGGGTATCTGCACATTTATAAAGTGACAGTTTAAGGACTTTTTAATACCTCTAAAATGACAAATTTCCAAATTGTCAAATATTAGAGGCAGAAATTGTGAAAATAGCTGATCTACGGTACATGCTCACAACGCCTGCTATTCTCACAATAGAACTGTGTTATACAAAATGTAAGGCCTCAACTCTTAACGCTCGTCAGGGTGTGGGGGGGGGTCCCAGTTAAAATATGATTATGGGGGTCGCACCTGAAAAGGTTGAGAACCACTGCTTTAACCCAGTGGTTCCCAAACTTTTTAGCTCAAGACCCAAAAGAGAAATTAGACATATGCCTGGGACCCAGACCAGTGAAAAATATTATATTCTTGATTATTATTATAAAAAAGGGCGGCATTTTAGATGCTTGTTTTAAAAGGTATTAAAGATTAAAGATATAAAAATAATTACAAAAAAAATATTATTGAACTCAAGTCTCCATGGCATGAGTAATCAATAGAAACAAATGTTGGGGGTGAACTACTGAAATGATACTTTCCCGGTTTGGGTTAAAGGGGCCACACCATGCTTTTAAAAATATAGATTTTATATAAATATTGGTCCATAATACGGTTTTATACAGGTTTTAGCCTAAACAACCACTCGGATATTGAAATTTCATTTCTGTCTGTCTCTAATTCCAAGCAGTTTCAGATGCAATACCAAAATGCCCTTTGTTGGCAACGGGCTGCTGTCTAAAATTGGAACGATAGAGAATCTTCCCTGTATCGTTCCAATTTTAGCACCACTTTACCCTGCCCACCCCACAGTCTCGATAGAATCCACCCCAAAAGTACTGTTCCCTTCTCTTCAGTTGCCAGGAAACTGAAGTGGAGGGGCAGTACTATGGAAATGGAACCTTGTGTGACCTTTTCAGAGACACACGCACTCAGAAAATCACAGAAATGAAAACCAAGGCCAAAAAAAACACTGGGAATAATAAAATACATGAAAAAATTGATTTTTTAAAATTGTTTGACCCCTTTAAAGGAGTACCGGTAGTTCACCCCCAAAATGACTTTTTTTCTCATTACTGGCATGGAGACTTGAGTTCAATAATATATATATATATTTTTGTCGCATTCCTAAGACGATAATTACATTAAAAAAATAAAAAACAAAAAAAGTATCCTGACGGTTTCTCCATCCACTGCCATTCATTCGGGTCCCCAACCAGGGACATGCACCCGGGTCCCCATCCGGAATCAATGGGGATAAATTTACTGTTATCACATTTTTGTTTTGCGACAAATACAAAAAAATATTATTGAAGTCTCCATGGCATGAGTAATCGATAGGAGAAAAAAAAGTCATTTTGGGGGTGAACTACTCCTTTATGTTATTTTTCAATACTTCTCTTTCCTGCCAGCATCCACTGCACATCATCCTGTTTAAATTACCTTTACTTTCTTTCTCCAAGTCTGCAACCTGGCCCTCTGTGGCTCCCAGTCTGCTCTGGTGGTCTGCAACCTGGGACTCGGTGACACCCAGCCTGGCTTGGTGGTCTGCAACCTGGACCTCTGTGACACCCAGCCTGGCTTGGTGGTCTGCAACCTGGACCTCTGTGGCATTCAACCTGGTTTGGTGGTCTGCAACCTGGGACTCACTGGCACTCAATTTGGCAGCCATTGCTGGAAAATATAACAGATAATTAATGTATGTTAAAACTACAATAATGAAACATTTCAGACTGTACTTCTTCAAGCTCCATTAGGACCATCCTTACCTCTCATCAAGATCCTCTGCTCCTTGACTTCGTCCTCGCTGGCTGCCACCCTGGCCTCCATGTTCCTCAGGTGCACCCGTTGTTCTACCACCATGTCTCGGAGCTCCTTGGCTTCTCCCTCGCTGGCTGCCACCCTGGCCTCCGTGTTGCTCAGCTTCTCTCTCTGTTCCACCACGGTGACTTCCAGGCGATGCACCATGTCTCTCTGCTCATTGGCTTCTCCCTCGCTGGCTGCCACCCTGGCCTCTGTGTTCCTCAGCTTCTCTCTCTGTTCCACCACGTTGGCTCCCAGGCTGTGCACCATGTCTCTAACATACTTCAGCTCATCCCAGAGGTCTGGTTGTAAGAGGCTGTCTGGTTCAACCTGAGCCCCAGCAGCCTCAGACAGACAGAACAGTAAAACTAGCACAGCCCCACAGCCCTTCATTCTGGAACAGAGTGACTGTTTGGTGTCTCGCAGCCTCCTTTTATGCCCCCCCAAAAGCCACCTGCATGAACCAACATTGGACGCGTCACTGTACCCAGTGGAAAGTTAATGTGCAACTGGACGCCATCATGATGTGGCAATGATACTGGCACTGAAAAGAGTGGCTGAGAAGATATTTCATGTAATCAGCTGTCGCTATGTAATAGGGTTGTTTTTCTGGTGTGCCTCCGTTAAATATAAAAAAATAGATTGATATTTATTCATTACACATGAACTACAAATGTTTTGAGTTTATGCATATTTTGTCTGTCTAAAAGGGTGTTTGTGTCAAAGTTCAGATTGTATTCTCTCCATTGACAAAGACTATCAGACAATGTAAATTACATTTAGTTAAGTTATTTATTATTTTATCCTCATAGTAATGAGAGTATATCTTTCAGGCAGAGTTAGATGAGTCAAGATAATTTCAAACTCCACTAGTACTCATTATCGGTTCAAGTTTTATTATTTATTATTCAGGATTTATTCACTGTATGGACATTAGAGTCTGTATAAAAGCAAAACTGATTCTATGGCTCTAGCCTGTTGTAGGATGGTCTAATACTAGCCTGTATATTAGTGTACAACTAACAGTCAGTTAGTAATAGTAGCTGGTAAAAATAATACTTGGGCAGCTTCAGGTAGTCAGAGGTTAGACATTTAGGGTCCAATCTTGCACACTGCCCAACACATGCCTAAACGCTTAGGCGTGTTTTACTATTTTGGGGAAAAAAGTTAAATTATTCAAATATAGCCGATCTACAAGCTCACAACGTGTCGATGTGACACGGCTATTCTCACTATTTTCAAAAATAGTAAATGCCTAAAAGGTTTAGGCATGAGGGGTAAGGCGTGCGCAAGTACAAAGTTACTAGTTTCAATCTCTATCCAGATGGCACACAAATGGGTCAAAATTTACTGTGGGTCAGGTCAGAGGTCAGCTCCTGCCACTGTGCCATTGGGCCTCTCCTGCTGTGTGTTTGTGGATGGCTTTAATGTACAACATATTATATATATATTTTAATTTATAAATATTTTTTTTTAAGCAAGAAAAAGTTGGGCTACCTCCCAACTTTTTCTTGCTTAAAAATAATTATTTATAAATAAAGTGTTTAATTCTATATCCTGTCATTTGAGTTAGTGGAGGCGAGTACTAGTTCCACGATTCATATGGTTACAATGCAACAATATGTTTACTATACAATGCTATGTTTACAATGCAACAATATTTACAATGCAACACCCCATTTTAAATGGGTAAGATGCATAGTTAGTCATTACATAGGAGAGAAAAGGCAGCCAGACTGCAGCAAACTTATCAGTAGATCCCAACAGTGTGTAACTTGTCTTTTCTATTTTAAGAACATACATAGACATCACAGATCCAGCTGCTGAAGGGAGGGGGGGGGGGGGGGGCAGTTCTAACATTGTATAATAATCAGACATCTTGTTAATAAAACAGAACAGGCTCTGAAAGGGGGGGGGGGGTTTCTAGAACAACACAATACAGCCTCATCAAAGTTGGTATGGTGACTTTACACAATTTCAGATATTTGAATGTGCACTTATTATCATCACTTTACCCCAAAACAGCTCAATTGGAGTTTTTGGTTTTTGTGGAGATAGCTGTTGATAGATAGATAGATAGATAGATAGATAGATAGATAGATAGATAGATAGATAGATAGATAGATACCTTTATTATCCCACAGGGGAAATTCAGTTGCCCAGAGGCAGCACAGCAGTTAAGGTTACAAGTTACAGAGACTTAAGAAAAAGAAAAAGAGTACTGTAGTATACAGTCCAAAGAGCAAGCACAAAAAAAGATAAATAAAACATAAAGTGTCGAAAGCTATTGCAAAAAGAGAAGAAGAATATATACACCAGTAAGACTCCCTAATCGGGAGATAAGTGACCGTAGGTGGCTTATCTCCACAAATAGGGCAAAAATGTGTTTTTCCAAAATCTTCCTGATCCATGTTGATGACATGAGTGTAGACATGCTGTGTAGTGATATTCGTGATTTTAGGGCAAAAACTGTAGGAGCAGTGTCCAAAAATGTGTTTTAAAAATCGGCCTGATTTAATAGGGCCATGCTGCTAGAATAGGGCCATGTGAGAAATGAGGGGTGGGGTCTCCGCGTTGCCTTGGCGGACGAATAGGTACCGGCCCCGGCTCTCCCGGACGCTCCTAGCCCGAGTTACGGCATTTTATGTGCGCTGCAGTGGCAGGGGGTCCTCCACTGGGGGCGCCACCACTTTTGCATCCGTTCTGGAGCACCAGGAGTCGGTGGTCCCCGGGAATTCCCCGTGAGCAGCCCCGTTGGGGTGGTTATTTGGTCATTTTTGCACATTTGGTCATTTTTTACATCTGGGGGTCCCCCCAGGGCCGGGGGTCCTTGGAGGTTGTAGTTTGGCAGGCAAGGAGTGTGTGTGTAAAATCTGGCATGGATCGGGTCAACGGGTGCGGAGATATAAGCAGGGAAAAAGTGTGACGTGTGACGTGTGAGCACATTTGGTCATTTTTTACATCTGGGGGTCCCCCAGGGACCTGGGGGTCCCTGGGGCTCCGGGGGTCCTTGGAGGTTGTAGTTTGGCAGTCAAGGAGTGTGTGTGCCAAATTTGGCATGGATGGGGGCAACGGTTGTGGAGATATGAGCAGGGCAAAAGTGTGACGGACTCATTGACTCACCCACGGACAGCCGGTGGAGGTTTTGGTAGTAAATGCGACCTACGGTCGCAATAAAGTGACCACGAAACATTCAACGCTCATAAGTGACACGTCACACACACAAAAAAGCTATACTCAAGCATAACTCAGATGGATGAATCTTAGGGTCATAATTGTGACCGTAGATGTTAATTTACAGAACCCAGAAGCATGGAAGGGTTCAGAGGGGTACAGAGACACTTTGCAGTGTCCCTTATGCCTAATCTTACTGAGCATTTTTATTTTATTTTGAAAACATTTTAAAATCATGGAAATATCCGATCTACAAGCTCACAATGAAAAAAAGTGTACAGGGTAATAGAATGTATAGGCTATATAATACCAGTAAGACTCCCTAATCGGGAGATAAGCGACCGTTGGTCGCTTATCTCCACAAATAGGCCAAAAGTTTGTTTTACCAATTATTACACTCTATGTGAACATTTACATCAACAAATCCCAAGTACTATGCAGAACGACCCATTTCAAGTTTTTAATGTACAACAATATTTAGAAAATAGGTCTACAAGCTCACAATGCTACGCATTGTCCTCGTCCCTTATATTCCCATAGGTTATATGGAGATCTCAGTGTTTATTTATGCCCATATATGGACATCTATATATCTACTGTAACAGTCCTTGTCCCTTTATGCCCGGAGATCTCTTAACTGTAAGTCCTTGTCCCTTTTATGCCCATATATGGATATCCCTGATGTCATCCGTATATGCCCATATATGGGCTTTCTAATATGCCCATATATGGAGATCTCTGTATCTCCATATATGGGTATAAAAGGATACTTCAGGTCTGACATCAGGTTTGTTTATATTGGGTTGCTAGGTTTGACATCACAAACTCCATGGGCCATCTGACCTAGAAATCTATATTTGGGCATAGATGACTCATCGTGACCTCATCATGATTTCAATCGCTATAAAAGGACTCTCAGTGACATACACTCTCCACAGATAAAGCAGTCAACCAGCCTACCAGTCAACCCATTCTTTGATTACTTTGTACAACTAGATTAACTTTTCAATGGCATCCCCACTGGAATTGACCGAAATGTACGACAGACAATGCCGGTCTTATACCAGGAAAGAAGCATTTCTTCGACTCAGACCTTATCGCCAGGGTTGGCTTATAGCAGCTGTCGGTAGATAATGCCGGTCTTATATAAGGGTCATTTGTGTACGGTGTGATTTGCCATGGTTACTCATTGAAGTTGAATCTCCATATATGGAGATAACCTACGCATCACACTAAGTCTGACCTCACCAGCCCATATTTGGGCATGAGCAACTTATGTCTCCATATTTGGAGATATGATGACATCACACAGTCCTCAGCCGATGATGTGGCGTGATGTCATACAATACACAAACGAGCCCAGATATGAGCAGGGCAAAGGTGTGACGTGTGACGTGTGACCGACCGACCGACCGACCGACCGACCGACCGACGGCCGGTGGAGGTTTTGATACCAGTAAGACTCCCTAATCGGGAGATAAGCGACCGTTGGTCGCTTATCTCCACAAATAGGCCAAAAAAATTGTTTTACCAATTATCAAGACATACGGGCAGTTGACAGTTTGCCATGGTTACTCATTGAAGTTGAATCTCCATATATGGAGATAACCTACACATCACACTAAGTCTGACCTCACCAGCCCATATTTGGGCATGAGCAACTTATGTCTCCATATATGGAGATATGATGACATCACACAGTCCTCAGCCAATGATGTGGCGTGATGTCATACAATACACAAACGAGCCCTACAGTATAAAGGGGCAATTCTTGCCAGGAAAGAAGCATTTCTTCGACTCAGACCTTATCGCCAGGGTTGGCTTATAGCAGCTGTCGGTAGGACCATATATGGATTCTGTTAGTGTGGATCTCCTAACAGGGCATCATCTGGGATACAATCCCTTTTATGCCCATATATGGAGATCCCTAACAGAATCCCTTTCATGCCCATATATGGAGATCCCTAACAGAATCCCTTTCATGCCCATATATGGAGATCCCTAACAGCATCCCTTTTATGCCCATACATGGAGATCACTAACAGCTAACAGAATCCCTTTTATGCCCATATATGGAGATCCCTAACAGAATCCCTTTTATGCCCATATATGGAGATCCCTAACAGAATCCCTTTTATGCCCATATATGGAGATCCCTAACAGAATCCCTTTTATGCCCATATATTATGGAGAAATCCCTGCTCTGAGTATCTGACATCAGTGTGATGTCACCTGTTTATGCCCATAGATGGAGATCCCTGCTCTGCGTATCTGGTTGCTATGGTAAACAGTTGGTTGCTAGGGTAAAAAAACATGGTTGCTATGGTAAACAGTTGGTTGCTAGGGTAAACAGTTGGTTGCTAGGGTAAAACCATGGTTGCTAAGGTGGTTGCTAACGTACACTAACAAACCAGCAACAACAGACTGTTGCCACAGCAACGTACACAAAGGTTTGTGTACACATGTGGTGTGATGTCATACTGATGCGGAGATATGAGCAGGGCAAAGGTGTGACGTGTGACGTGTGACCGACCGACCGACCGACCGACCGACCGACGGACGGCCGGTGGAGGTTTTCATAGTAAACTGCTCCCTGACGGTCGCAACCAGTAAGACTCCCTAATCGGGAGATAAGCGACCGTTGGTCGCTTATCTCCACAAATAGGCCAAAAAATTTGTTTTACCAATTATCAAGACATACGGGCAGTTGACAGTTTGCCATAGTTACTCATTGAAGTTGAATCTCCATATATGGAGATAACCTACGCATCACACTAAGTCTGACCTCACCAGCCCATATTTGGGCATGAGCAACTTATGTCTCCATATATGGAGATATGATGACATCACACAGTCCTCAGCCGATGATGTGGCGTGATGTCATACAATACACAAACGAGCCCTACAGTATAAAGGGGCAATTCTTGCCAGGAAAGAAGCATTTCTTCGACTCAGACCTTATCGCCAGGGTTGGCTTATAGCAGCTGTCGGTAGGACCATATATGGATTCTGTTAGTGTGGATCTCCTAACAGGGCATCATCTGGGATATAATCCCTTTTATGCCCATATATGGAGATCCCTAACAGAATCCCTTTCATGCCCATATATGGAGATCCCTAACATAATCCCTTTTATGCCCATATATGGAGATCCCTAACAGCATCCCTTTTATGCCCATATATGGAGATCACTAACAGCTAACAGAATCCCTTTATGCCCATATATGGAGATCCCTAACAGAATCCCTTTTATGCCCATATATGGAGATCCCTAACAGAATCCCTTTTATGCCCATATATGGAGATTCCTAACAGAATCCCTTTTATGCCCATATATGGAGATCCCTAACAGAATCCCTTTTATGCCCATATATGGAGATCCCTAACAGAATCCCTTTTATGCCCATATATGGAGATCCCTAACAGAATCCCTTGTATGCCCATATATGGAGATCCCTAACAGAATCCCTTTTATGCCCATATATGGAGATCCCTAACAGAATCCCTTTTATGCCCATATATTATGGAGAAATCCCTGCTCTGAGTATCTGACATCAGTGTGATGTCACCTGTTTATGCCCATATATGGAGATCCCTGCTCTGCGTATCTGGTTGCTATGGTAAACAGTTGGTTGCTAGGGTAAAAAAACATGGTTGCTATGGTAAACAGTTGGTTGCTAGGGTAAACAGTTGGTTGCTAGGGTAAAACCATGGTTGCTAAGGTGGTTGCTAACGTACACTAACAAACCAGCAACAACAGACTGTTGCCACAGCAACGTATTCAAAGGTTTGTGTACACATGTGGTGTGATGTCATACTGATGCGGAGATATGAGCAGGGCAAAGGTGTGACGTGTGACGTGTGACCGACCGACCGACCGACGGACGGCCGGTGGAGGTTTTCATAGTAAACTGCTCCCTAACGGTCGCAACTAAACTGCGACCTTACGGTCGCAATTAATATCTGTATATAATATTATAGTCATAAGTGGCGTTTCCATAAAGCTACTTTTTGCGCATTAACGGCTTAATCGCAAAATCTTTTTATGGAAACACTTCAATTTGCGAATAAACTTTCATTATCCGCAAAAAAGATAATACGCTTGGAGGAGGAGGATTTTGAGGCTTAATCGAATAAACTAAGTGAATGGAAACGGGTCAGACAATAAATGCGAATAGAATATGACGTTCTGGTCCATATCGTCCTCCTATAACACTTTCCCCCGTCGCTTAATTAACGTCCATTGTATAGCGTTAGCCCACAAAACAAACCGGTTGTTACACACGGAGTGACCCTTCGTCATCACACCGCGTTGCGCGTGGAAAAAGTGGCCGTACAAGCTCGCATCTGCGACGCTGCAGGATGCAGTCTGCCCGGAGGACTCAACCAGGCGGGGGGGCGGCTGCCTCGGCTCGGGGACTCGGGGCGCCCCGGCCGGGGTCGCTTGCTCTGTGCTCCCGCCGGCCGCACTTTCTCCGCGGCGGTGCATCGCGACTGGCTCTGGGTCGGGAATCGGGATGCGTGTGCAGCGAGTCACAGCAGTGCCCTCACGTCTCTCGGTCTGAAAAATTCAGCCCCATCCCAGCTATGTGCACTGTGTGCAAGCCCGCGGGAAGTGTTTACAGCAGGTCGGTCAGACGGACCCAGGCAGGATCTCCCAAGAATCGCATTTCACCCGTTTTCACCTCAAGCCATCGGTGGCGAGCGAACCCTTCCTCATCCCACGGTGTTGCGTGCCTGACGTGCCCAATCTACAAGCTCACAGGCACAGCAGCAGCTCGCATCCACGTCTCCGCGCCGCGTTGAGAGCTTGCAGATCGGCCACCTGACCTTCCAGAGGACGCTAAAACTTGCACTGTGCAACTGCAGCGACGCGACCGCGGTTTTCCCGGTGAACCGGTAGCTTTATGTATTGAGAGGAACTCTTGCCAATTTTCGTAAGATTCAAAAGTTATTTGGGGCCATGATGATAACACCTTCTTCCCACTACTAGACAGAGACCGAGTCACAGCAGTCAGACGTGCAGACGGTGCAGTGCTCAGGTTCGGTCTGATAAAAATCAGCCCGATCAACTCTTGCGACGTCGCTAATTCGAATGACACCCGCAAATGGAAACATGCTAAATTCGCTTTGTCTTAATGCGTATTTCTGATAATACGCTTCCCTAATTCGAATAAGTTTATGGAAACGCCACTATAGGCTAGGTAGAAATTTAAAAACAAACTAACAGCGAGAAAGTACTGTAATTTATCATCCTGTCGTTCACATTGCTCTGTATACACATTACAGAGTGTGATTGTTAATGCATTGTGTCACTGTATGTTGGTTTCACCACTCAATGAAAGGTTGCAATTTGATATTTAAGCGTGAGTACTCTGAGGACAGTAAGTAAATGTCCTCAGAGGACAGTACAGCATGTTGTGAGAGTTCCAACATGTGCTTCATGATAAGAGATGCAATGCTGAATGTCCTGGCTCTGACAAGAGTGCTAAGAGTTTAATGTAATCAGGTGTTGTTGTTGCGACCGTCAGGTCGCAGTTACTATCAAAATCTCCACCAGCTGTCAGTCTGTCAGTCAGTCTGTCAGTTAGTCTCACGTCACGTCACGTCACGTCACGTCACGTCACGTCACACTTTTCCCCTACTCATATCTCCGCCACCGTTGCCCCTATCCATGCCAAACTTTGCACACACACTCCTTGGCTGCCAAACCACAACCCTCATTTCTCACATGGCCCTCTTCTAGAGCTACCATGAGGCCGATTCTTGCAAAACACATTTTTGGACACTGCTCCTACAAATCTTCCCCTACAATCACGCAAATCGGTACACAGCATGTCTAGACTCATGTCATCAACATGGATCTGTCCCATATAACGTCACCATCTGAATGATTTTTGGACACTGCTCCTACAGATTTTGCGATAAATCATGCAAAGCGGTACACAAGTATGTCTACAGTCATGTCATCAACATGGATCTGTCCCACTTAGCGCCACCATCAGGCCGATTTTTACATGAGACCTGGCGGTCGCTTATCTCCCAATTAGGGAGTCTTACTGGTATTTCTTCAATACTTATAAATATTATCTCTGTCTAAAGATGTTTGTGTCAAATCCAGCATTTATTCTACAGATAATTACAGAGGTTCTCTCTCTATTTTTCATTTGAACACACACACACACGCACGCACGCACGCACACACACACACACACACACACACACACACACACACACACACACACACACACACACACACACACACACACTCACCACCAAGTATAACTCAGGCTTCAGACTTCAATGAGGGAGGGGCACAGGGACTCCCCCCGCACCCCCCAACCACTGTTTGTTTGATCAGTTGATCAAATACTGTCAGTTCCCTTCCACTCCAAATGCACTTCGCTGCACACTTCACTTACTGTACTTTACTGTTTATGTCATACCATCAGAAATAACATGACCCAGCGATCAGGATCTGATGGGAACAAGATCTTCATTTACTGTATGTAACACATTTAGACCTGCAGAAAGGCTACATACAGTATGTTGTTATACCTTTAATCCGGAAATGCATCTTTGTCATTTAGATATACAGTAGTTGTTGGCAGCAGAAACCTCTTATCTCCATATTCTTTTCCACTTTGTTTTTCTTCTTCTTTTTTTGTGGATTAACACCCTACTTGATCATATAGGCTATATATATTATATAGCATCGCACAAACAAAAATACCAGATCTGCAAACTCGAAACTGTGAGCTTGTAGATCTGTTTTCAACAAGCCCACGCTGTTTCTGCAGGAACTGCATTTCTAGTTTCATTAAGCGTCCCACGAAGCTTGGCCAATGTGACCCTGGCCACTGTGGCCAGGGAGCATTTCGCTGTTACTACGTGTCATCTGTTCAACACCCAACTCTAACCCTTACCCTAAACTTAACCTCCGTGGGGTGAGTCGCTAACCCTCCCGACGCTCCTTTGTCGAAATCTTTGTTGAGATTTCCCCCCCTGGCCATACGTACAAACAGACACCAATCGACCAATGACAGTCCGGGCATGCAGAAACGGGACAAACAGACAAAGCCAGATGTAGAATCTGGCTTTGTCTGTTAATCCCTATTAAACAATTAAAGAAAAGCAGAGTGCCAAAAACCACCAGTATAGATAATCTTTAAAAACATGATTCTGGGTGGAGAGCATCTTAAAGAAATTACACCCACTGTGATGTTGAGCGGTGCAAAGCTTGGCCAGCGTGTGGAGCTCAAACACACAGTGTGTTTACCAGGGATGTGACTTGGGTCAGTGACTTTAAGTTCCTGGGAATACATCTTGGTGGATGTATTTGCATCCTCACGGAATTCTATATCAGTACCATGGAGTGTCCTGACGAGTGGCTCCACCGCTTGATATGGGAACTGTCCTGTGCTCGACCGCAAGGCTCTGCAGAGAGTGGTGCGGACAGCTCAGCTCGACCCGGCAATCGATACCGGAATATCATGAGCCATAACAACAGGCTGTGGCGATATTTGTATTGCTTTTTCAGATACACATTGCTTTTTAACATTTGCTCTGGACCAAGTTGTTTCAAGCATTATTGTTCCCCAGATTTCTCTGCAGTGTCGGGAAAGGTGAGCACCAGTGAGGCCAAGATGGTGGAAGGTAATTTAAACATGCACACACACATGCACGCACACACGCATTTAATTTAATGCTGCGATGATTTCAGCCCTCCTTGCTCAGGTGTCCACCCTTGAAATGATGCTGAACCTGGCAACAGAAAATGTTTATCAATGTCATCAATGTCCTCTGTCTGTAGTACCTGGCAACCTAACAACATCTAATTTGTAGCCAGCAACAAAGTATAATTTCGTAATTTGTCTTTTTTTAAGTACACTTTTTGAGTGTTACATTTTTGAGCGGTACTAACCGCTCCTACATTTGGCTTTGTGTGTATGTATGTCTGTCCGTCTTGGGTCTCCCACTGCGGGAGAGTGCCATATATTTTACTCAGGTAAATGGACTTTGTTACCGTCCACCACTGCATAGTATGGAAGATATTACACAACAGCTTGAGCAAAATAAGACACCGACCATTTGATAAATCAATAAAATAAGGTTCACTCAACAAGCTTTTAAAGATATGGCCAGTATATTTTTATTATTGTCAATGTAATCTCTGAAAAGAACCAAACCGTACATTTAAATTCATCATAACAAGTTTCAAACGTTCCAGTGTTTCCCAAACAATGGGTCAGGAATTTTATGGTCCGCATTCGCAAGATAACATCATTTTCTCTATTATTCTATTTGTTTTCTACAAAATAATATCAATAAACATTATTATTTCAAAAGCTTAACAAAAAAAAATCTTTCTGAAGAATTTCAGAAACTTTCAAAAAACGTAAAAAAAGAAAACAAAAATAGCCATTTTTTGGTTTTACAAAACACAGGATAAGATGTTAATTTCCTTTGTGCAGGCACATGCGTGTGAGAGTGTGTGTGTGTGTGTGTCATCTTGGTGGTGAATGACGGATGCAAGGGAGGGGGGGGGGGGGGGGCTGGGGTTAGTTTTCAATCTAGGACGCATCATCAGTAGTGTTCCTCCAGGTCTTAGGGTGTTTCGGCCATTATACACTATACACCCTCTCCGGAGGCGGCCAGCTCAGGGTCATGAGTCCCGAACTTGCGTCATTTCCAATTAATCATGAGAGTATCGTTCATCTTATGGATGGCAGACTTCTCATGGGACTGTGCAAGGCAGGGGCGTCCTTTTCCCTGAGTCAAGCCTATAGGCTGACCGCATACCTCCTGGCTCCAGTTTAGGCATTTAGCAGAAGCTCAATGCCCAAACTGGAAGCTCCAAATCCAAGCGACCCACAACAAGCAAAGCAATACAATAAGCAATAAGCAATACAACAATCAAAGTGATTAAGCATGAGGATAGCGTTATGCCACCTCCTCATGGGACTTAATCAACATCAATACCCAAACTGGAAGCTCCAAATCCAAAGCGACCCACAACAAGCAAAGCAATACAATAAGCAATAAGCAATACAACAATCAAAGTGATTAAGCATGAGGATAGCGTTATGCCACCTCCCCATGGGACTTAATCAACATCAATACCCAAACTGGAAGCTCCAAATCCAAAGCGACCCACAACAAGCAAAGCAATACAATAAGCAATAAGCAATACAACAATTGACTAAGCATGAGGATAGCGTTATGCCACCTCCTCATGGGACTTAATCAACATCAATACATCAACTGCATAGAGATATCAATCCAGAACAAAGAACAAATCGTATATACCTATACGAACGCTATCTAGCTTGGTTACTTTGGGGCCCAGCAGGGGTCCTTCCTCCTCATGAAAAGCCACTGGCTGCTTCTTTCGGCTGCCTCCGATGCAGCTTTGATGGCTGAACGCTGGCTTTGGCCTCTAATTCCCAGGTCTGCAAAGAGCCTGGTTGTAGATCTTGCCACAAACCCTCTGCATCCCACCTCCACTGGGCGGACTTCAGTGTTCCAGCCGCGCTGTTGTGCTTCAGCCGCGAGCTCTGCATAGCGTAGGTGTTTCCGCTCGTAAGCCTCATCCACTGAGTCCTCCCAGGGTACTGTGAGCTCAATGATGTACACCTTTTTTAGAGAAGGGGACCAGAGCACCAAGTCAGGTCTCAGGGTGGTTGTAGCGATCTCTGGAGGAAACACAAGTTGTCGGCCAATATAAGCCAGCATCTTCCAGTCGCAAGCCAAACGTAGTTGGCCTCGCTCAGATGGTGTCAAGCCGCTCCTGGTTACCTTTGCCCCCTCACGGACAAAGGTGGTTGCCTGTTGGTGGTTGGATGCTGGTGACGGTAAGGAGTTGGTGGCAGCTCGTTTGTCCTCCAAGGTGGAGGCAAGGATCTTTAGGACTTGGTTGTGGCGCCATGTGTAACGTCCCTGGGCGAGACTGGTTTTGCCATAACCTTACAATTACAATCAATAGTGAGCTTGTAGATGTGCAATTTTCATATTACAGTAAATAAGACACAAAATGTCTTGAGGGTCTAGAACGGAAAGGTTTGGAAAACACTGTATTCAAAAAGTTCCATCTAGTCAACGGGCGGTACAGCTCATGTCCTCAGAGAACTCCACCGTTGTTCATAACCGTTGAACCAGTCCTTACAGTCGTAGTCAGGGACGTGCTGGCCATTGGGAAAATCGGGACAACTCCCGAACGGCCGGTTCATTCCCGGGCGGTCCAGGCCGGCCATTAGGAACAAATTAAACTGTTTGCACAAAAGTAAAAATTAAACTGTTTGCACAAAAGTAGCAGATCTACAAGCACACAACGTTGTGTGCTTGTAGATCGGCTGTTTTCACTAGTTTAAATCATTTTTAAAATGATAAATACAAAACAAACGGTTTTGGACATACAAGGTTTCCACCCGACAACGACGAAATATAATGTAATTGGCCCACTGGCTTGTCACTAGCCTGATTTCCGACTCTACGCTGGGGCTTGAGTCTGAACGTGTCTCCATTCTATTTGATTGAAAAGGGGAGGGGATTTCAAATTTGAAATCCCCAATCACAAGAAGACTACACTTCCGTCGCATCCAGCCAATAGACCCTCCCACTCACTGAGTGCTGCGAGCCTACTGTTAGACCCCCCCCTCTCTCTTGCTTTGAATTCATTGGTCGGTTGACTCGGTTCGCCAAGACACCGTATCAAGAGACGCGTCATATGACACATCCAGACCAAGAGATGCAGTTCACTCAGAGAGTGGGCGGGTCTATTGGCTGGAGCCAGGCTAGCTTGTCACTGTCCCAAATCTTTGAGTAGCAGCAGCAGCGCTATAGAGAGAGATATCTCTCTATAGCGCACAATGAGGGCCTTTCCAACGCTTTTTCCCGGGCTGAATCAGGGGCCCAGCACGTCCCTGGTCGTAGTGTTGCTTTGGTCCATCCATATCGTCGTTGTCGGGTGAAAACCTTGTATGTCCAAAACCGTTTGTTTTGTAGTTATCATTTTAAAAAATGATTTAGACTAGCGAAAACAGCCGATCTACAAGCACACAACGCCTCGCACCGCGAGGCTTGTGTGCTTGTAGATCTGCTGTTTTCACTACTTTTGTGCGACGGCCTTGTATGATGAAGCAGGGCTTTGCTTTGCGAAAACATGTACAAATGAACAACATGAACCGGCCGTTCGGGAGTTGTCCCGCTTTTCCCAATGGCCAGCACGTCCCTGATTTCTTTTTAACTTCATGTCACTGAGTATCTGTCAGGCAGCATTGGATTATTTAAGATCACTTTGCTAGTACAGTTTATTAAACGTGCTCCAGATCGAGATGTGAAAATGATTTATTCACTTTATGGACAGTCTGTGAAAGTGAAATGGATGGTTCTAGCCTGTCATATTAAGCATGGGTACACAGGAAGGGCCGGTGTGCCTGTTCCTGAGGTGTCAGAAAAGTTTGTAGGCTGGCAGAATAATAGTCTGTTATGTTAACCCTTAAGTTCTGTTCAGATTCACTACACCTTCGTTCTGTTCGGGTCATTTTGACCCGGTGGATATTTGGTTTAAAAAAAACAACACTAATATAAATTTTAACTTAACAAATCATCATGATACATTGACTTTGACTCAATACCAAACAATTCATATGATATATTTGGTAAATGTTTGCATTTCTGCTTTGCTATATCACATTAAACACTGAAAGAGCTAGGCGTTTTTGCTGATTTAGCTGAAATCCATGTAAAAAAAACTACTTCATTTAATACTGGGCAATATTGCTCATGCTTATAGGAAGGCGGGGAGGGTTCGGAATGGGGCTTCGGAAGAGGGGTGTTAGAAGTGGGGGTGACTGTGTGTCTGTGTTTTGGCATAATACTGTGTATTTCTGTGCTTCCGGGTCAAAATGACCCGAACAGCACTTAAGGTTCAAAAAATATGAGTAGCATGGGTGTAGTGCAAAAATATTTTTTTTACATGTTCATCTCAGAAGAATCTTTAAGGCCAGTGAGTTTCAGGTGGAAACATTTTTAACTTCTACCTTTTTTTCCAAATGAAAATGTAAAACGGGTCAAAATGACCCGAACAGCACTTAAGGGTTAATGTAGGATGGTATAAATAATAGACTGTTATATTAATGTAGGATGATATAAATAAATAATAGTAGCCTATGTTATATTAGTGTAGCTGGTATAAATAATAAGTGGGCAGCATTAGGTAGAAACAGGGCCCTACTGTAGCTTGCACGCTGTCTTATCCCTTATGCCTAAACTATATAGGCCTACACTATTTTTTTGTATTTTTAAAAACATTGTATAATAATTCAAATAGCCTAAATCTACAAGCTCACAACGTGTCGATATAGAGGGTCTATTTTAATGATTTTATTATATTTATTTTTAATAGTAAAAAATGCCTGTAAAGTTTAGGCATTAGGGGTAAGGCGGTGTGCAAGATTATGATCCCAAAGGTTGCCGGTTTCAATCCCTGTCCAGATCATGACCAGATGGCACACAAATGGGTCAAAATGACTGTTCAGATCAGACGTCAGCTCCTGCCACTGTGCCCTTGGGCCTCTCCTGCTCATTGCTGTGTGTTTGTGGATGGCTTTAATGTACAACAATTATTATATTCTAATTTATAAAGAACACTTTGAAGCAGGAGTTGGGAGGTGGTGAAGTGGTTTAATTCTATATCTTGTCATTTGAGCATGTGGAGAGTATAGGGATGGATCTCGAAACCCAAGCCTGTTACAAAGTCGATAACAAATCTATTGAGTACCCTGTATCAATAAGCTTTGGGCTTAGATACGCTCAGTCTGATGGGGAAAAAAAACAGTCTGATGGTAACCTTCCACACAACTTGATGAGAGGCTTTCAAAGGTAGCTCACCATGTTGACAGTCTCATCGATGTCTGTTGACTGTTGAGAGATTTGCGACTATTGGAAGTATTCCACAGGTTTTTTCTTTTAATAATAATAATAAACTTAATTTGTAAAGCACTTTTTAAGAACAAAGTCACAAAGTGCTTGACAGAAGAATCAGCAATACAAAGTGACATCTCCAAGTGATGCTGCAGCGTTGGATAATTATTAATATTGGGCAGTATAGCGTCGTTGTCGGGTGGAAACCCTGTATCTCCAAAACCGTTCGTTTTGCATTCATCATTTTAAAAATGATCTAAACTAGTGAAAGCAGCCGATCTACAAGCACACAACGCCTCGCAGCGCGAGGCGTTGTGTGCTTGTAGATCTGCTGTTTTCACTAGTCTTGTGCGACAGTCTTGTATGATGAAGCAGGGCTTTGCTTTATGAAAAAACGTACAAATTTGAAACTTGGAGATACGAGGTTTCTGCCCGACAGCGACGATAGGCTCAATGGTCTTTGAATATACAGTGAATATTTATACTAATCCACAATATACTTAATATTTTTAAGTGAATATTTTGTAACTCAAAATGTTGCTTCTGGGAGTCCCCTGGAACAAAATATTTTAAGATGGAGGTCAGCGGCCAAACAAATAACTGTTAATACTCAATATTCAGTGATAGTCATGAATTAAAAAAAGAATCACTGGTCTTCTAGATGTATTAGGCCTATAGTCTCACAGATAAGCAGTCAAATACAAGAAGACAAACATGAATGCTTTTGAATAATGCGTTTAAAACTTTATTGACAGAATACATAGGAGCATTCTGGAGGCCTAACAAACTCTCATCTCTTTAATGTAATGGCAATAGGATAGAGCAGGATGTAATGGCATGTAGCAGTGTTACATAGGAAAGAGCAGAAAACCACTGAATATGTTGTGGTTGTTTGAGTCATCATAGAGCTTGTACCCACCAACTAAACGCATGTAAACTCTGTCTCCCTTCTCCAGCTCTATGATCATTCCATTAGATACATATGTCCAACCCCCATTAGTGCGTCCATGGTTTAACATGAGTTGCTGTTCATTTTTATACATAAGGATATACAGATACGTTGATGATGTACCATCACCTGCAGTAAATCTGAAATTATAAACTCCTTTCACTGCCGCTGTAAAGATGCCTGTCAGCGCATGCATGCCCACACACACACACACACACACACACACACACACACACACACACACACACACACACACACACACACACGAAAATGTGTTAATATATCATAGAAATCAGTTAAACTACCTTGGCCTTATTTTATAATTACACTAGCAGATCGACAAGCTCACAACACAACATTGTAATGATACCTTGTGAGCTTGTAGATCTGCTATTTTCAAAACATTGGAATAATCTTCAGATGGGGGTCCACTTTCAATTTGGAGGTCCTTAGCATAATGTTTGAGAACCACTGGCGCTGATTAATCATTGTTAATTAATGATATCCATCTGTATTAATTAAAACCAATGACATTAAACCTCTCTCATCTCATCCCATCAATCGGTTTAAATAGCAAACACGTTGAAGATTTACAGATGTACATTACAATAATATTGATGTAATGCCTGATAGATTGATATATGTACGTTGAGGAAACGAATTGATTATAAAGTGAATTAACATGAATGAATCATAACCTACCTGTACGTAGGTTGTATGCGTTGCCGATGTTAGTGATGACTCTCTTGTAGACCAGAGTGGTGTCAGAACCAAATGGTCCAACTCGTCCAGAATTAGTCAAACCAACAGAAAAGGCCACCTTTGGTATGTCTGTCAACACAGAACATTATCACATTGTTTACAATAATAAAACCATATATTATACTATTAATTCAACACAGCAATCACATGCATTACATGTATTGTCTTATGCAGTATAGCAGCTTACATCTATCATCTTCATCAAGACAAAGTAGTCAAACTATACAGTGGCTACAATACTTCATTGTACATTCTATTACCTAATGGTATTCTTGTGAGTTTGTGAATATTCGGTAATACTATACGGTACAGCATCTTAGTTGACTCGGTTCAGTAAGAGGGCAGACATTCTGAGATACAGGAGGATGCATTCAAGTACGAGATCTTTGAATGTTTTTATGTTTAATTAAAACAGGAATCCAGTGTAGTGTTGCCAAAAGGGGGACTGCCCCATGGTTCGAACTCCCTTTGGTCCGAACACCGTCGGCAGGTTAGCTATTCACCAGCATTCTTTACTGAGGTTAGGCTTAGGGTTAGGGTTAGGTTTAGGCATAGTTTACTGAGGTTAGGGTTAAGGTTAGCCCCATATAGAACCTCACCCGTCGCTGCATACTGTTGTGCTCCGAGATGAGGTCCTATAAAGGTATCCCAGGGCTGGGGTACAGTGGCGTCAGTTCAGAAAAAGCTAAGGTATGGCAACATGACTGGTGTCTTGCACGACACCAGTCATGTTGCCATACCTTAGCAACAGGCATGATGCAGTACATTTATTTTAAGAAGTACATTAAATCTTTCCCACGTTTCTATGGTTTCTTGGGCTGGATATGGCAGCCTGGAACGGTTGTTCAAGTGCAGCTAAGCTTGGCATGTTAGTAAACGTGCCACAATTAACAATAATGCATTGCACCTGTGCATCTGACCTGGGAATATACCATTTTGTCAAGTGACCATTTTGTTAAATTTTGCATTTTAGTTATTTTACTTTAATTTAAAAACACAATGACCAGAACAGATAGACAAAGAGACATGGATTTAGTAACTTTTATTCCCCCCCCCCCCCCCCCCCCCGGACCCAGGGTTTGGCAGCTGCATACCCCTGCCATACCCAATTGACGCCCCTGCTGGGGTAGAACGCCTCCACGGTGAGGTAGAAAACACTTTTCCCGAAATTGTATCCAAAAAGTAAAGGTAGTTCCACGCTCCCAGACTATGGTTTCCTATCCCAGGGTGCATAAAACATGCACCACGGCGTTGGGAAAACGGTTTAAATTGCTTATTAGTCTCATTAAATCTCGCTTGGCCAGAATGTTGCCTAACACGATTTGCAAATGCTCCCTGGCTACGCGAGACCACAATACTGGCAACTGCCGCCGGGGGAGTTCCGGTTGAATGGGAAAACATGACAAAACTCACGATTTAAGTGGTTGTTTCATGCCGTAGTGCATGTTTTATGTACCCTGGGATAGGAAACCATAGTTTGGGAGCGTGGAACTACCTTTACTTTTTGGATACAATTTCGGGAAAAGTGTTTTCTATCTCACCGTGGAGGCGTTCTACCCCAGCCCTGGGATACCGCGGTAGGACCTCATCTTGGAGCACAACAGTATGCAGCGACGGGTGAGGTTCTATATGGGGCTAGGTTAAGGTTAGGTTTAGGTGGTCGGACCAAAGGGAGTTCGACCTAAGGACATGTTACCGCTAAAAGATGGTTCTGGATCCCTTTATTCCTTCTAGTTCTAGCTGCAGCAAGTAGTTGTCATCTCTCAACTGGCATGATAGGATAACCAGTATAAAGATCATTGTAATACTTTAATCTTGTAAAAACATACATTTAATTTTCACCTCAATGGTGATATTGACTCACTCAGTGATGTTCATGTAACATATTGTGACCATGTCACCATCTAACTTTTACTGATTATTATTAAATATTATGTAAACACTCAACTACAATACCAAATCTCAAAAATAGCAGATCTACAACATGTCACATTGCAGTGTGTAGATCTCCCATTTTATCTAAATGTTTGCCAGAGCATTGGGATGTTAAGGTTCTGTTCAACTATGGACACTGATTTTAAATCCACAAATATAACAATGTTTAAAGGTGATACACCATGAATTTTCACTTTTCCTATTTTAAAAACGTTTTTGGGGGGTCCCACTAGCACTTTCTATCCTCACAAAGTCCCATTTCTGACCATTGTGTCTTTCTCTGTTTTTGGGAAGGCTGAGGTTAAAAGCTTTCCACGGGTTCTCAGAACAGGCTGCAGAATTTGCTGCCGTCACTGACGTCAGCGACGGCGCCCCCGTTTTTGAAAAAAACAAAAAAAACTTTTGGACCCCAAAAAAATTTAGTAGGCATGATAGCAATCGGGAAATTGCATGTTTAACCCCCATAGCAACCTCATCTTTCAAACATGGCGCCATGTTTGTTTACATTTTAAGAAAACATAATGGCTGCTGAACGGATTTCCATTCTGATTTTTTTGTTTGAAAGCTGTGAGCAATGTGCACACACATGGTGCATGATCTAGGCATGGACATGACATGATAAGTGCACTATGAATTACATGGAAGTCTATGGAGAGGGAGGCATATGGAACTTGGAAGGTATTTTCAAATGGCCGTGTATTTTCTTCTTATTATTATTATATTATTATTATTATTACCCTTATTATTATTATTTTTAAGACTTTTCGTGTAGTGTTTGGTTGGGGTGCATATCTGCACACACAAATGGGCAGAACAGTGGGTGGTGGCGCAGTTCAGGCCAAAGGTGGTACTGCAGCTCAATTCAAAAATGAGAGAGGCTCTCTATTCAGGAGTGGTAATTTAGCCTCAAACCTTTTGAAAAACGTTTTGGGACATAAACAATATGACATGAATACTTTTTAAATGCACGGTGTATCACCTTTAATAATGTTAGGCTAAATATACTTACTCCTCACTGTCCTCAGTTCCTGCACTTGGTTTTCAGTAGCAGTCAGATTTGTTTCTAGTGTGGACAGCTGAGCAACATGAGCTGAAAACACATTAGCATTAAGTCACTCATACATTCTCATGTAGTTTCAGTTGCTTTTCCATGTGGATTATGTGAATGTGATCAATGAAGTAAATTACATTATCAACACACTATCTATTCTCTGAGCTCATCTGAAGTAGCCTACACTAAAGGACGACTCCACCCATAAAAAAAATCTTCATACACTTCTAATGCTCATTAATGCTCATTATTACCCGGCTTGTTAAAATGCTTGATTCTGATTGGTCAGTTGCTGAAATCAGAGGTCTGTTATTTCTGGATAGCAGACCGCTCCGCTCTATAACAGACCGCTGCCTAATCAAAGACTCAGAGCACCTGCTGCAGTCAAACTGCGCAGCCTGCGCTGCATGAATTTAGTGCCGTATCCAACATGTCAGCCATGTAAACAACCACACAGCGACATTTAGAACTAAACGTTGATCTCAAGAATGTTTTTAAAATAATTTTAAACGAAAAATAGACGACCTAGTATCAGAAAATGGATTCTATCTAATCAGCACTTCCTTGTTTTCCAAGGCGACCGTGTCGCGCTGGGAGGACGCCCAGCGCAACACTTGTGGAACACTTCCAGCCGTCTGTAAACAAGGAAATTATTAATTTTATTTAGTAGCCGGGTAATAAGCGGGATAAATACTGGCTCCTTGGGGGTTGTCCAGATATAACATCCCTTCGAACTGATAACTCCCTCGGCTGGCGCCTCGGGAGTTATCAGGCCGTCGGGATGTTATATCTGGACAACCCCCGCGGAGCCAGTATTTATCCCTTACCTAATGCCCATTAGAATATTATACAGTATGATTTGTGTCTCTCATCTGTGTCTCAGATCAGGGCTGTGGACAGTTCAGAAACCCACCATCAATCGATGGGATATCCAAATAATAAAAACCAGTCTAATGATGATGTCATTCTGACACAGCCCTCCTGTGAGACATAGAATGAATAGGGAAAATGTTTCACCATTTTATTGTGGGCATTAGTGAGGGTCAGTTATATGAAGATAGGTTGAAAATGGGTGAAGTGGTCCTTTAACCCTCTGAGGCCGTTTCTACAAATCAAGTTTTCAGTTTTCTGAAACGTAATTCTACAGTGGTTCTCAAACATTCTCCCCAAAATGATATGCATTTAGCCACATGCAGACCCATCTCAAAAGATTTTGATCCAGGGACCTACAGAAAAGACTACTTAAAAAAACATTTGCTTTAAAAAAGATATATATGTCTGTGTGTGTGTGTGCGCACGCACACGCGCACACACATTTCTCATTTTCAGATGGGGGTCTGCGGCCAAATACATATCATGGCACGAAAAGGTTTGAGAACCACTGATTTAGAAAGCTTTTGTAGAATCGGCCTCATGTCTAAAGGAGTAGTTCACCCTCAAAATTACTTTTCTATTGATTAATCACACCATGGAGACTTGAGTTAATACTATATTATTGTATTTGTCGCATTCCTATTCCTAAGACAACATTTTGATCATAGTAAATTTACTCCATTGATTCCCCCATCCAGAATCAATGGGAGTAAATGTATTGTATTCAAATTATTGTCTTAGGAATGCAGGGGAAAAAAACAAATTATTGGTGTGAGTAATCAATAGGGGGAAAAAAAACATTTTGAGGGTGAACTACTGCTCTAATGGGTCAACTATACTAAAATTACACTTTCAAGGTTTTAATGGGAAAGTCATTTTTCAACATTTTCCTGCCTGCACTGAACATCATTCAGGTTCAATTACCTTCAGTTTCTTTCTCCAAGTCTTCAACCTGGACCTCAGTAGAATTCAGCCTGGTCTGGTGGTCTGCAACCTGGACCTCCGTGGCACTCAATTTGGCAGCCATTGCTGGAATATATAACAGATAATATATGTATGTTAAAACAACTGTTAGGAACACTCCAGGCAAGGACCCAAAAAAGCAGCATAACTCGAGACTGGAAACAGGTTATCAACTTAAATGGGAACACCACTCATTTTGAACATTGAACTATGTCATTAATATACCTTAGAGTCAGTGGTGCTAGTGGAGCGGTTGCACACACATGAACACGCTTGTACACGAGAACGATCGCCGATTGGAACTTGACTGCACTCTGACGAGGAGTGAACTTTTGCCTTTTCTGTGATGTCATCGCTATGTATGAGCTAGGGCCGGAAGCCGAAGAAAACACTTAAGAAAAGGCGCAAGTTCGCTCCTCAGAGAGCAGTTGTATTCTACATTTACTTGCATAGTGGGAAAACTTTAGTGTTGTCATAATTATGCATTACCTCGCAGCCACCTCTGTAATTTAGGCTAAATAGTTCATAAATCCATCAGCCACTCTTAGACTGCTTCAGATCAGAACTACTACTAGCAGTTCACACACATAAAATGTTAGCATTTTTTTCTCTTCTAGGGGTCTCTGGCCCAAAACATTTTCAGATGGGGGTCTGCGGCCAAATACATATCATGGCACGAAAAGGTTTGAGAACCACTGATTTAGAAGGCTTTCGTAGAATCGGCCTCAGGTCTAAAGGAGTAGTTCACTCCCAAAATGACGTTTCTATTGCTTACTCACGCCATGGAGACTTGAGTTAAATAATTGCGACCGTCAGGTCGCAGTTTAGTATCAAAACCTCCACCGGCCGTCGGTCGGTCGGTCGGTCGGTCGGTCGGTCGGTCGGTCGGTCGGTCGGTCACACGTCACACGTCACACCTTTGCCCCCTTTATACTGTAGGGCTCGTTTATGTATTGTATGACATCACGCCACATCATCGGCTGAGGACTGTGTGATGTCATCATATCTCCATATATGGAGACATAAGTTGCTCATGCCCAAATATGGGCTGGTGAGGTCAGACTTAGTGTGATGCGTAGGTTATCTCCATATATGGAGATTCAACTTCAATGAGTAACCATGGCAAACTGTCAACTGCCCGTATGTCTTGATAATTGGTAAAACAAACTTTTGGCCTATTTGTGGAGATAGGCCAAGAGATTATCTCCCGATTAGGGAGTCTTACTGGTTGTACATTGTATATTTGTACATTTACCCCCATTGATTCCGGGTGGGGACCCAAAATTTGGGAATCAATGGGATACATTTATTGTATTTTGGGGGTGAACTACTCCTTTAACTACTAAAATTATGCTCTCCTGGTTTTAAAGGGTCAAGTCATTTTTCAACATTTTCCTGCCTGCACTGAACATCATTCAGGTTGAATTACCTTCAGTTTCTTTCTCCAAGTCTTCAACCTGGCCCTCGGTGGCACCCAGTCTACTCTGGTGGTCTTCAACCTGGACCTCGGTAGCATTCAGCCTGGTCTGGTGGTCTGCAACCTGGACCTCTGTTGTACCCAGCCTGGTCTGGTGGCCTGCAACCTGGACCACCGTGGCACTCAATTTGGCAGCCATTGCTGGAAAATATAACAGATAATAAATGTATGTTAAAACAACTGTTAGGAACACTCCAGGCAAGGACCCAAAAAAGCAGCATAAATCGAGACTGGAAACAGGTTATCAACTTAAATGGGAACAGCACTCATTTTGAACATTGAACTATGTCATTAATTGTGACCGTCAAGTCGCAGTTACTATCAAAACCTCGACCAGCTGTCTGTCTGTCTGTCTGTCTGTCTGTCTGTCTGTCTGTCTGTCTGTCTGTCTGTCACACGTCACACGTCACACTTTTGTCCTGCTCATATCTCCGCAACCGTTGCCTCGATCCATGCCAAATTTTGCACACATACTCCTTGCCTGCCAAACCACAACCTCCACCCATCAATTCACACATGACCCTCTTCTAGCGCCACTATGAGGCCGATTCTTGCAAAACACATTTTTGGACACAGCTTCTACAATGTTTGCCCTAAAATCACGCAAATCGGTACACAGTATGCCTACACTCATGTCATCAACATGGATCTGTCCCATATAGCGCCACCTTCAGGCCGATTTTTTAAAACACATTTTTGGACACTGCTCTTACAGATTTTGCCCTAAAATCACGCAAATCGGTACACAGTATGTCTACACTCATGTCATCAGCATGGATCAGTCCCATATAGCGCCACCTTAAGGCCGATTTTTTAAAACACATTTTTGGACACTGCTCCTACAGATTTTGCCCTAAAATCACGCAAATCGGTACACAGTATGTCTACACTCATCTCATCAATATGAATCTGTCCCATATAGCGCCACCATCAGCCCAATTTCTTCAAACACATTTTGGACACTACTCCTACACACTTTGTCCTAAAATCACGCTGCGACCTGACGGCCGCTTATCTCCCGATTAGGGAGTCTTACTGGTATACCTTAGAGTCAGTGGTGCTAGTGGAGCGGTTGCACACACGTGAACACGCTTGTACACGTGAACGATCGCCGATTGGAACTTGACTGCACTCTGACGAGGAGTGAACTTTTGCCTTTTCTGTGATGTCATCGCTATGTATGATCTAGGGCCGGAAGCCGAAGAAAACACTTAAGAAAAGGCGCAAGTTCGCTCCTCAGAGAGCAGTTGTATTCTACATTTACTTGCATAGTGGGAAAACTTTAGTGTTGTCATAATTATGCATTACCTCGCAGCCACCTCTGTAATTTAGGCTAAATAGTTCATAAATCCATCAGCCACTCTTAGACTGCTTCAGATCAGAACTACTACTAGCAGTTCACACACATAAAATATGTATAAAATGTTAGCATTTTTAACACAAATCTTCTCTTCTAGGGGTCTCTGGCCCAAAACACTTTCAGATGGGGGTCTGCGGCCAAATACATATCATGGCACGAAAAGGTTTGAGAACCACTGATTTAGAAGGCTTTCGTAGAATCGGCCTCAGGTCTAAAGGAATAGTTCACTTCACTTCCAAAATGACGTTTCTATTGCTTACTCACGCCATGGAGACTTGAGTTAAATAATTGTACATTGTATATTTGTACATTTACCCCCATTGATTCCGGGTGGGGACCCAAAATTTGGGAATCAAAGGGATACATTTATTGTATTTTGGGGGTGAACTACTCCTTTAACTACTAAAATTATGCTCTCCTGGTTTTAAAGGGTCATGTCATTTTTCAACTCTTTCCTGCCTGCATCCACTGAACATCATCAGGTTCAAATTACCTTCACTTTCTTTCTCCAAGTCTTTAACATGGCCCTCTGTGGCACCCAGCCTGGTCTGGTGGTCTGCAACCTGGGACTCACTGGCACCCAGTCTGGTCTGGTGGTCTGCAACCTGGCCCTCTGTGGCACCCAGTCTACTCTGGTGGCCTGCAACCAGGACCCCCGTGGCACTCAATTTGGCAGCCATTGCTGGAAAATATAACAGATAATAAATGTATATGTTAAAACTACTGTCAGGAACACTCCAGGCAAGGACCCAAAAGCAGAATAACTTGAGACTGGAAACAGGTTATCAACTTAAGGGGAATATCACTCATTTTCAACATTGAGCTATGTCATGAATATACGTTAGAGTCAGTGGTGTGCTGTGGATTTTTTAGCAAGTGGATCGGTCCCACACAAGTGAGCGATCACAGCTTGAAACTAGAAGCAGTGCTCTTCCGAGCACAGGTCTCCACCAGGCCGTGCGTCCTGGTGGTGCTACTGTATAATAGGCCAATGTAAAAAGGGTGGCATATGTTCTTCACCTTAGACCTTTCATGGCAATCGGACACTGCATGCATGATTTGAAGCATTGTGTTCCAAAAATGTATTTTGCTAAAGTCTACCTGCTGGTGGTGCTATAACAGGCCAATGTGAAAAGGGTAGCATTTGTTCCTTGACATAGTGGGAATATGTGTGGCAAATTCCACTGTAATTGCAAGCTGCGTTGATGATTTGAAGCATTTTGTTCAAAAACTGAGCAATCCTGCAAATTTTGGAAGCTAATATTAGCCAATCAGGATGGAATATGAAATATCAGACGGATCAGACTTGATCACATGACTATAGAAATACTGTGTACTGATTTGTGTTATTTTTGGAGAAAATCTGAAAGTGTAATATCCAAAAATGTGTTTTACATAAGTCAGTCCAAAGGTGGCGCTATAAAAGGCTGATGTGAAAAATGCAGGGCAAAGGTTTATCCTTAGCCTCTAGGGAGTGCGCTTATAAAGTTTGAAACTGATCGGTGGAGTTATAGGTAAAACCACAAATCGGCCTGTTATAGCGCCACCAGGCTGATTAAAAAAAAATTAAGTGGCATTTCTTCCTCGGCCGAGTGGGAACGTGTGTGTGCGATTTCATGATAATTGCACTTTGTGTTTGTGATGTGAGGCATTTTGTTCAAAACGGCTCAATCCTACAAACTTTGGAAGCCAATCTTAGCCAATCAGGATGGAATATGCAAAATCAGACAGATCCGTGTCGATCACATGACTGTCGAGATACTGCCAACCGATTTGTAGGATTTTTGGACAAAATCTGTAAGAGTAGTGTACAGAAATGTGTTTTGCGAACATCGGCCACTAGGTGGCGCTAGAAAAGGCCCATTTGAAAAATTTAGGGCAGAGGTTCTGAATTGACATCCAGGGAATGTGTGTGCTCACTTTGGCAGCAACCGGGCCAACGGCGACTGAGATTAGGTGGTCACAAACTGCGAGGACGCACGCATGCACGGACGCATGGACGCATGGACGGACGGACACTCTTTAGACTGCTTCTGACAGAATTTCTCACACCTATAGTTAGGGATGGAGCTTGTTAAGTTTTATTGATAATTAGCACCTTATCGATCCTGCTTATTGAGCCGGGCTTTTATCAAGCCCATTATTGAGCGTTTTCTAATATTTAGTGGAAAGACTATTTTATTATTGGCCAGTTGTTGTGATTGTGAGTTTGTGGCTTACCACCATCTATGAGGATGACAATTAACAAAAGTAAAACATATTTTGCCTATCATTAAAACAACCATTCAGACTCATCGGCTCGTATCCCCGCCCATCTGGGTCATAGAACGTCCGTGTGCCACTCGGCCAGCTTATTCAAACAGTAACTGTGAACAGGTGAGGTGAGCCACACAGGTGAAACAAGTAAATATAGGACATTTGAAGAAAAAAAAATGAAGAAAAAAAAGTTTTGGAAAAAAAAAGTTTTGAAAAAAAAGGTTTTGGAAAAAAAATGGAAAAAAATGTTAAAAAAATAAGTTTTGAAAAAAAAAAGTTTTGGAAAAAAGAAGTCTTGAAAAAAAAAAAAAGTTTGAGATGACGTGGTGTATAATGTTTGGTTTGCGTTGTAAACATTTCACTGTTACTGTACTTTTACAACTTCTTCAATCTCCATTTGGACTAGCCGCAAATTGCAACACTAGATATTTTAAATCTGTTCAATCTAGGGTTGCAATACCTCCCATAGGAAGCCAATGCATCAAAACCGTTTTTCTGCTAAATATTGCAGCTCTATGGAAAGCTTGAATTATCCTCTATCTGCAAAGTATTTGTTTCATAAAAATCCACCGTGGACACCGTAGAGCTACTTGGAGTTTGGAAGCGCTCGTGGAAATCACTCAGTCCTGTGTACCAGCTGGTTCTAAATGTCACATAATGCAGGAGGCAGTGGGACGTTGCGTTATTGAAGACGAGTGCTTCCAAAAGTTCAAAAAAATCATGTGTGCTCGGATTCATTGACTGAAAGTAGCTTATAACATGTCTACGGTGGACACTTTGCATATAGAAATAGGATAATTCAAGCTTTCCATTGATTCGCAATATTGTTGACTTTGAATTTGTTCGATAGCAAAAAACTGTTTTGATGCATTGAATCCCTATGGGAGGTATTGCAACACTAGATAACAGATAAAAAAATATATAATAATAATAAATAGTGTTGGACCATCCTTACCGCTCAATAAGATGCTCTGCTCCTTGACTATTTCCTCCGTGTTCTTCAGCTTCTCTCTCTGTTCGACCACGGTGACTTCCAGGCTGTGCACCATGTCCCTAACCTGCTTCAGCTCATCCCAGAGGTTAAGTTGTAAGAGGCTGCCTGGTTCAACCTGAGCCCCAGCAGCCTCAGACAGGCAGAACAGGAAGATTAGCGCAGCCTCACAGCCCTTCATTCTGGAACAGAGTGACTGTTTGGTGTCTCGCAGCCTCCTTTTATGCCCCCCCAAAAGCCACCTGGGTAAATGTACCCTCCCAGTGGGAGGTTATAACGTGCAACTGGACACCATCATGTGGCAATGACACTGGCACTGAAAAGAGTGGCTGTTTGGCTGATGTTTGGAAAACTATGGTCACATACCAAACTTTTCACAGTTGATCTCAAGGTAATTTTGTCCTGTAGAATCCATTTCTAACTTTTTTTTGTATTGTGCATATTTAATTAGATAGTTTGCATATTTGATGAAATTAGTGTAAATATGCATAATAAATTGTGTACTAGGTACTGTAGACCAATATAAGTAGACCATGTGTCATGCTATTAAAGAGAGAGAGAGAGAGAGAGAGAGAGAGAGAGAGAGAGAGAGAGAGAGAGAGACCGTGTCATACAAGGTGACACGGTAACCAGCAGGTTGCTCCCGGCTCAGGGGTAGAGTTGCCGTCTGCCCATCTTAGAACATAGAGGGTTCCCAAAGGGTTCCCAGTTCGATCCCAGGCTCCCCCAGAGTTAGTGTTGAAGAGTCCTTGAGCAAGACTCTGAACAAACTATTTGCTCCTGGTGAGCAGGTTGGTGCCTGTGTGTGTGTGTGTGTGTGTGTGTGTGTGTGTGTGTGTGTGTGTGTGTGTGTGTGTGTGTGTGTGTGTGTGTGTGTGTGTGTGTGTGTCTGTGTGTGTGTGTGTGTGTGTGTGTGTGTGTGTGTGTGTGTGTGTGTGTGTGTGTGTGTGTGTGTGTGTTCTTTAACAGTATTTCATGTGCTAAATAAATAAATACAGACAGTTTTATTATCATTTAGTAAAAATAAGGAATTGCAATAAAACCTGGTTGTATTCCAAATTCATTTAAAATATGAAGTGAGCAATGACATACAACATTATAGACAAATAGAAATGTGGTCAAACGAGCTAACCAGCTCCACACTACTTTTCAGCAAAAGTCTAAATCAAGGAGCCAAACCATGCTCACGTGCGGTAGCCGGCCAGCTGATTTGTGCCTTGTACTCAAATTACAAAGGAAACACTACCAAGAAAAAGGAACAGCGGTCAAACCTAGGCCAGTAAACCTAGACGTAAATTCTTAATCCAGCGGTGCGGGTGGATTCAACTACACATGATCACGAAGGCTTGTGTTTGGAAGCTGTTTTTACTACAATAAGGACTTCTTTATTTGGGGACACAAGGATATCCTGCAGGTATAATAGGAAAGCAGAGTGGAAAGATTCTGGGAAGATTAGTTGCTTACTGCGATGCGGAGCGTGGCTCTGCGTGTGTGTGCCTGTGTGTGTGTGTGTGTGTGTGTGTGTGTGTGTGTGTGTGTGTGTGTGTGTGTGTGTGTGTGTGTGTGTGTGTGTGTGTGCGTGCGTGCGTGCGTGCTACTACTGTGTGCCTATCAGATGCGCGTCAGAATGCTTCGTTACTTAACAAGGCAGCTCTCTTAATGTTAACGTGAATGCGCTCCTCATATGGATATAACATTTATTCCATTGCATTGTAGTGACTCGACTCGAGTGGACTCGGTGGGGGGCGAGTCCCGAGTCAAATGGTCCGAGACCGAGACAAGTCCAAGTCAAATTAAGGGTGAGACCGAGACGAGACCGAGTCAGTGAAAATTTGGACTTGAGTCCTGACTCGAGACGAGTCATTGACTCTTGTACTACAACACTACCTTGTTGATTTCGAAGGTGATAAGCGATTAGAAACCTGAGACCACAACGTGAAAAGATCAGATTACCTATCAAAGTCTTTGGTGTAAGTATAATACTATAATACTACAGTATAATACTGTAAGTATGTTAGAGATTACCTTGTCTCTTTAAAAGCAGGGAAAGACATGAGTCATGTCATCCATGACAGGCGTCATACACACAGATGCTCACCAGGAGCAACTAGAGGGTTCAGTGCCTTGCTCAAGCTTAACTTTGAGCAAACTTTTTTAGGTGTAAACTTTCAGCAAGTACTTTTAGGTGTAAACTTTCAGCAAGTACTTTTAGGTGTAAACTTTCAGCAAGTACTTTTAGGTGTAAACTTTCAGCAAGTACTTTTAGGCCCAATGGGAGTGGAGTGGTTTGCTGCCATTTGCAGGAAAGACAAGCTTGGCAGAATCCACTGTCGTAATAAAAGTGCGGCGTGACCGTGCCTGAAATTGGAAATACTCAAGGTACAAATATCAAAACATTTTACTTAAGTACACTACTTCATTTGAGTACATAATGTAATTGCGACCGTCAGGTCGCAAAATCTCCACCGGCTGTCAGTCTGTCTGTCAGTCAGTCACGTCACGTCACGTCACGTCACGTCACGTCACGTCACGTCACGTCACGTCACGTCACACTTTTGCCCTAGTCATATCTCTGCCACTGTTGGCCCTATCAATGCCAAACTTTGCACACACACTCCTTGGATGGCAAATCACAGGGGAAATCTCGCTTTTGCGAACGCCCATCATTTCGACTGGAGGGTTAGCGACTCACTCCATGGAGGTTAAGGTTAGGGTGAGGGTTAGAGTCGGGTGTCGAAAAGATGACATGTAGTAACAGCGACACGCTCCCAAATCACATGCAACCTCCACCCCTCATTTCTCACATGGCCCTTCTAGCGACACCATCAGGCCGACTTTTGCTAAACACATTTTTAGATACTGCTCCTACAGATTTTGGCCTAAAATCATGCAAAGCGCTACACAATATCTCTACAGTCATGTCATCAACATAGATCTGTCCCATTTCCCATATTTCCTCCTGATAGGCTTCGATTGCCTTCTAAGTTTGTGTATGCGACCTGGCGGTTGCTTATCTCCCGATTAGGGAGTCTTACTGGTTCGTTACTTTACATCACTGCCCTGTGTGTGTGAAGTCTCTTGGGAACGCAGACACCCACAATGACATAACTAACTATGTTGTTTGTACCGCAGCCTGAAAACCCAGTGATATAAATCAGCAGTGTTGGAGCACATCTAGACCTCAAACATGCGGGGCAACATACTCCAGGAGTTGTTTATGAAACAGGTTATGCAATAAAATATTTTCTTTTAAGAATGCAGTCGATGGTGTGACAATCATAGCGTGCCCTGATGTTACAAGGAAGTGGAACTCCTATGAGGAAGAATGTACCGCTGGCAAAGCACATGGGCTACATTTCAAACATCACAGGACGATGACACAAACACAAACCTGACTTTTTAGCAACCACACAGAGTTCATCATGAGGGCCGAAATATGTGCGTTCTCCCGGGGTCTAAACCAGAATCAAGCACGCTGTGTGTGTGTGTGTGTGTGTGTGTGTGTGTGTGTGTGTGTGTGTGTGTGTGTGTGTGTGTGTGTGTGTGTGTGTGTGTGTGTGTGGCAGTGGCAATAATGATTCTACTAATTTCCCAAGCATTCAATACTCATTTCTCCTCTGTCTGTGGTTCCCAATGCACAAACTCCTATGTTACAGCTGTTTTCCCAAAGTTAAATGCTCATAATTGTTCTTTCTCTGTAAGAAAATGTTGCAGCCTGCAGTTGTCTACTATGCAATCTGTGAACTGAAGAAAGCTGATAAATATGTTAAACTTTCTGCTCACATATTGATGTATCCTATTACAGACTTACCGAACCTCTAGTAGGAGAAAGGTCATCCCACTACAAAGCTCCATTTGACTAGAACAATCTTCCACTTTCTCTCAGATCTGTTTCCTCTCTTGTCTCCAACTGGGTCTGGCGGTTCAGAGTCTTGCTCAAGGACGCTTCGATCGAACTGGGAACTCTTCAGGAACCCTCCGTGGTCTAAGACGGCAACTCTACCCCTGAGCCACTGCAGCTCCATTATTTCCATTAGTCCTATATACTATCGCTGTATACATGTGTAGTTTACTGTATAGTGAGCCCATCATTGATAGGTGTTTTCAGCTGGGACACATGCATCCTTCCTCCTGATGTCCCTCTACACCACTGTTCAGGAGTCTCAGCACCCAAGGAACTTAACCTATTGGGCCCTGACTTCTTGGTCAACACCAAATTTAAATCACTGATCAATGTGCCCCTGCAATTCTGTGTGTTGCTGCTTATGGTGTGTGTGTGTGTGTGTGTGTGTGTGTGTGTGTGTGTGTGTGTGTGTGTGTGTGTGTGTGTGTGTGTGTGTGTGTGTGTGTGTGTGTGTGTGTGTGTGTGCATGCATGCGTGTCAACCGAGCAAGACAAGCAGGATTTATGCAGCAACAACATTCATTCATCAACCTACCATGAGAGCATGACAGTACTTGGCAAATTAACCTTTGATTTTCTGTTGTGTTGTATTATATGTCAGGTTTTCTTCCTCATGCCTTCAACATTTGTTCCCCGTAAAGAACACTGGGAGTGACTTATGTATTGGTGCCAGCTTCCTTCTCGTTCACACTATTTTTTTTTCTTTCTTTTTTTTGCAGGTGCAGGACAACAGCTATAGCAAAACTGCGTGTAGGCTACACTTCATACATACAGTATTCCAAATCACATTATTACAGACTTGGAACATATAATTGCACTGTAAACCAGAGGGTTTACCCATTATTCTGATGTCTGCATAGTAAAAAGAAAAAGATAAATAACACGTAAATGGTGAATTTACATGAGCTTTTCATCCAAAGCGCCTTACATAGATTGTGCATTACGTTCACCCATTCACACACAGCAGGAGGAGAAAACCATGCAAGGCCTGCACATCGGGGTCTCCTTGATCAGTGTCTTGCTCAAGGACACTTTGACACTAACTCTGGGAGAGCCCAGGATCGCACGGAACCTTGAGGTCTGGCCGCTCTGCCGGCCACTCTACCCCTGAGCCACTGCAGCAGAATGAGAGCATTTGAGGAAAACAATGCACTTTTTTTTCTGAAACAGTTACTGGTTGATCCTACACTTCAACAACAGAAAATGTAAAATAATTAATGAAACAATCCGCTTCGATCTAAATATATTATATAGGATTCCCTATTCATGTAAGGATATATCACAGTTGTTTGTCACATGGTTGTTGATTTACTGTGTGTGGTCTGTAAGAAAAATATGGTGCACTGCATTGATGTAGCCTATAGGGGGCTGTAATGAGCACAGGTGTATTGTACCAATGAGGAAGAACAAAACAGAAGTAAACTGGTGAACACATGGTATGAAGCTGCCTTGTCTGTGTGTCCTTCATTCTGAATACTCGATACGAGAATACAACAGTTATGATAATACAAAATGTGGTTGCCATTATTTTGTTCATTGTTTATTCCTTACTGTGTTTAAATCTTTGATGATCCTCCTATTGATCAGTCATACACCCAGTCAGGACCCATGTTGCAACCATGTATTTAACTAAACCTTTGTTTAATAAAAATAATAATTGTATTAACACAGAATTAAAAGTTAAGGATACATCAGGCAACCCACACATGCCAGGAGTTGACGCCTGATGGAGGGGAAAGGAACGTTGGAATAACTTCCTTACACACACTGCGTCCAACCGGGGAAGCTCGCCACTGTCAGGTCATAAGCGGCCTGTTCACTCCTCATGCACAGAAGGAAGCATGAACATAGGTCATCAATAACATGTAGTAAACTAAACCCTACTTCTTTTTCCCATGGTAAATGGTGCATTTATATAGCGCCTTTATCCAAGGCACTTTACAGAGATTGCATTCACCCATTCACACACACATTCATAGATAGCGGAGGAAACAATGCAAGGCACCAACCTGCTCACCGGGGGCAACTAGCGGTTCAGAGTCTTGCTCAAGGAATCCTCAACACTAACTTTGGGGGAGCCCGGGATCGAACTGGGAACTCTTCAGGAACCCTCTGTGTTCTGTGTTCTAAGACTACCCCTGAGCCACTGCCGCTCCATTATTCCATTAGTCCTATATACTATCACTGTATACATGTGTAGTTTACTGTATAGTGAGTCCATCATTGATGTTTTCAGCTGGGACACATATGCATCCTTCCTCCTGATGTCCCTCTACACCACTGTTCAGGAGTCTCAGCACCCAAGGAACTTAATATATTGGGCCCTGACTTCTTGGTCAACACCAAATGTAAACCTGTTAATGAAAATGTGGACTGACTGACTGACTGACTGAGTGACTGAGTGACTGACTGACTGACTGACTGACAAGCTGCGACATTTCTCCTGGTATACTGCGACCTTTGGTCGCAATAACTGCTCAATGTGCCTCTGCAATTATGTCTGTTGCTGCTTGTGTGTGTGTGTGTGTGTGTGTGTGTGTGTGTGTGTGTGTGTGTGTGTGTGTGTGTGTGTGTCCAACCGAGCAAGATGAGCAGGATTTATGCAACAACAACATTCATTCATCAACCGAGAGCGTGACAGTAATTGGCAAATGTACCTTTGAGTTTCTCTACTTGTTGTGTTGCATTATTTGTTGGGTTTTCTTCCTCATGCCTTCCACATTTGTTCCCCTTAAAGAACACTGGGCGTGACTTATTTATTGGTGCCAGCTTCCTTCTCGTTCACACTATTTTTATTTTTTTATTTTTTTTTGTGCAGGTTCAGGTGCAGGACAACAGCTATATCAAAACTGCATTTGGCTACACTTCATACATACAGTATTCCAAATCACATATTATTACAAACTTGGAACATATAATTGCACTGTAAACCATGGGGTTTACCCATTATTCTGATGACGGCATAGTAAAAAATAAAGAAAGAAAAAAAGAAAAATAACAGGTTAATGGCAAATTTACATGAGCTTTTCATCCAAAGCGCCTTACATAGATTGTGCATTACGTTCACCCATTCACAAACAGCAGGAGGAGAAAACCATGCAAGGCCTGCACATCGGGGCGTCCTTGATCAGTGTCTTGCTCAAGGACACTTTGACACTAACTCTGGGAGAGCCCAGGATCGCACTAGGAACCTTGAGGTCTGGCCGCTCTGCCGGCCACTCTACCCCTGAGCCACTGCCGCAGAATGAGAGCATTTGAGGAAGAAAATGCACTTTTTTTTCTGAAACAGTTACTGGTTGATCCTACACTTCAACAACAGAAAATGTAAAATAATTAATGAAGCAATCCGCTTCGATCTAATTATATTAAATAGGATTCCCTATTCATGTAAGGATATATCACAGTTGTTTGTCACATGCTTATTGTGATATACTGTGTGGTGTGGTCTGTAAGAACAATAATGGTGCACTGCATTGATGTAGCCTATAGGGGGCTGTAATGAGCACAGGTGTATTGTACCTATGAGGAAGAACAAAACGGAAGTAAACTGGTGAACACATGGTATGAACAAGCCCCCAGAACCCTGGGGGCGCTTTGAAGCAAAAAGTACATGGTGGCCGTTTGAGGTACTGCAGTTGGGGCTACTATTCAAACAGTTAGTTCAGTTGAGGCAGATAGCCCCCCGCTACCCCCGCCTCCCCGTTTCTCGCTCCCCGACCGTCGCGATTGGCTCAGAAGCCAAATAGTAGCCCCACTACGTCACGTTTCAGAGGCGTTTCAAACGCGGAAGTACGCTTCATGCGCTGGGTGAGCAACTCAATGCAAGTGGACGGGCGGGGATATCAGTTGCCCTCTCTATTCTTATTATAACTCTATGGGTATGAAGCTGCCTTGTCTGTGTGTCCTTCATTCTGAATATAATATAACAGTTATGATAATACAAAATGTGGTTGCCATTATTTCGTTCATTGTTTATTCCTTTCTGTGTTTACATCTTTGATGATCCTCCTATTGTTCACTCCCACAAAGTTTCATGAAAATCTATGAATGTCTTATTTTGTTCACAGACATTCATACACACCCAGACAGGAGTCAGGCCCCATGGTGCAACCATTTCTTTAACTAAACGTTTTGTCTCCTCCTTTTTTCCATTATTTCCATTAGCCTATTGTAGCTGTACATGCATGGTCATTTACTGTATGGTAGTGAGTCTATCATTAATAGATGTTTTCAACTGGGACAATGAATGGGTTTCTCCCAGTGTGTGTGTGTGTGTGTGTGTGTGTGTGTGTGTGTGTGTGTGTGTGTGTGTGTGTGTGTGTGTGTGTGTGTGTGTGTGTGTGTGTGTGTGTGTGTGTGCGCGTGTGCGCGTGTGTGTGTGTGTACCAACACAGCAAGCCAAGCAGGATTTAACAACAACATTAATCAACCTACTGTGACAACATGGCAGTTTATTGGAAAAGGTACGTGCGTTTCTTGTGATTCGATCTCTACCAGTGCTCTAAAAGTGTCGTGTTTTCTTCCTCATGCCTTCAACATTTGTTCCCGACAGATATCATCTTTTGCACTAGCTGACAGCATTGTGGTGTGGGTGATGGCTGACAAGCAACTGGCCTAATTCCAAATGACTGGTGTGACCTCACATCTGATCCAATCTAATCAGCATAAGCTGGATTTCTATGTTTTTAATTGTATTATTTGTTGCACGACACGACGAAATACAATATGCGTTAACCTCTTTCACCTTTTATTTACATTACATTAAATAAAAAAAATAAAAAAAATAATAAGGGTAATAATAATAATTCATATACCTACATTCATTTGAAAAAAAATATATATCAATTCAGGATTCCAATTCAGAAATAGCTAAACATAAGTCAGGATTCCAATTCAATATAGCAAAAATGGCAGATCTACAAGCTCAAAAAGTTTTGCGTTTTGAGCATATAAATCGTCTATGTTTGCTATTTTTGACAGTATAAATGTGAACAGATGGAACTTATCTGTGAAACTGTCTATTAGGCAGTGCACAGTGGTGGAAAAAGTATTCACATTGTATACTTGAGTAAAAGTATCAATACTGCAATGTAGAAATACTCAAGTAAAAGTCTGGAATTCAAAATGTACTCGAGTAAAAGTATGAAGGTTTTGGCATCAAAATGTACTTAAAGTACCAAAATTAAAAGTACAAAATGTTTGAAAATAGCAGATCTACAAGCTCACAACGCGCCACATCGCGACACAGTGTGAGCTTGTAGATCGACTATTTTCAAATAGCCACGGTATAAAATAGGGAGTGGATTCATGTATCTTTTATAATATTATAATTTATGTCTGTAAAGTAACTAGTAAGACACCTCAGGGCGACATGCGACCTCGCCGAGGTCGTGCCAATTCTTGGCACGACTTTCAGCATGACTAGTGATGCATTTTGCATCATCAGTGATGCGATTTGCATCATATGATGCAAAACGCATCACTAGTATGCAGAAATACTAAAATATCTCAAAAAACAGATTGAACACAAAAAATAACTCAGGATTGTGTTGATCGTGTCCCAAACAACAATAAAATAAGATCGGGTTGTCCCAGAGGTGAAGTGGCCCTTTAATATGCAATAGGAAGGTCTAATACTTTAGAAATTATTGCTTTGCTCTCTCTTCAAATGAGAAGGCTGCTGGCTGGCTCCGCCTGGAGCTGACGCTAGAACTCACTTATGCTCAAAGTGTGATTTACTGCCTTTTAACTAAATAGAACTCCACCATGAATCCAGCCAACACCAGGCAAAGTAGCTAATACTGTAGGTAGCATCACAATGTAGAATACTCTACAGCCTCAGTCTTCCTTAACGCAGATTTAAAAGTTTTAAATCTGCTCTGTCTTCAGTTTGTGTAGGATTATTTTAATATTAGGCTAACCACAAGTTGAATTGCAATGACTTTCTATGGGCTGGCTTGCAGTTCACCGTTCTCCCTTACCCGAAGCGGGGCCGCTGTTTCAATTGTGGGCGTGAATTTGTAGGCGCCCGTGTGTCTCTATTGATTACTCATGCCATGGAGTCTTGAGTTCAATAATATTTTTAGTTTTTTGTCGCATTCCTAAAACAATAATTTGATTACATTAAATTTACCCCCATTGATTTCGGATGGGTCCCCATCCGGAATCAATGAGCGTAAATTTACTATAATCATTTTTTTTGTCTTAGGAATGTACAAATACAAAGAAATATTATATTATTACTATTACTCAAGACTTAGACTTTCACATTTCCATCTTATAACATCTATTTATTATGAACACAAATAACTTGTGATAGATACAAAACTGCACATTTTTCTGAAACAAAAAATATATTTTATAATATATATTAGTAAAACAAAATAAAGGATTTACATTTTCTTATCAATTTGAAAAATGTGATTAAAGTTTCTATTTTAGAACATACAGTATAATACATCTTATAATAAAGACAAATAACATTTTAATGGATACAAAAATAAACATAAAATGAACATTATTTGACTGTTCAGTTAAGCCCTATTCAAAAGCAATGACATGTCGCAAGCTTACAGATCGACACCTTTTTTGGTAAATAACTATCAACAATGATATGCCCCTTAACGGAGATAGCAGGACAAAACTGGTAACAGATCGGGACACATCAGCTGCACAATTGCTGATGTTGTCAAAAACAAAACAACAGAATACCTGCATATCTACTGCATATGACCTCCTCGCCCCCTCCTTTCACCTACGCGTGGACTCTCTTCTCCTCTTTCATCTCCTGTCCCACTCCCATCCAGGGACATGCAGAGCATGTTAGAGAGACAGGCTGAAATTTCTAAAAGGGCCTTTTGGTGAAAATATTGAAATCCCACTGCCCAAGTGCAGGGGCTCAAGCCCCCTTTGATGTCTTTAGCCCCATTTCCTCTGTAGGGCCAGAACTAGAACCAGAACTTTCCAGAACCAAGAACTTTCAAGAACCCATGAAGTTCCCGGGACCAGGTTCTGCTTTTGTTTCCATATAACCAGAACTAACCGGGTTCTGAGCAGCAGCGCTGCTGGCCCCGCCCATAGATTCCCAGAAGTTTAGTTCTACTTCAGGAGCAGGACCTAAAAAAGGTTCCAGGAACCTTGACTGAAACCGGGCCGTGTGCAATGGAAACAAAACCAGAACCAAAAAAAAATAGGTTCAGGTTCCTGAAAGTTCTGGTTCCACCTTGCAGTGGAAAGGGGGCTTATGTGTGCACATGCCTGCTCCCATCCCCTTGTCTCCCCTCTCCGTTGTCGCCTTCCACTCCACCCTCCTCCTCTTCTCCTCCACCTCCTCCATCTCCTTTCTCCTCCCCTCCGTTAATCGCTCTGTCTCCTCTCTTCTTCTCCTCTACATCCCCCTTTCCTCTGTCCCCCTCTCCTCTCTCCCCCTGTCTTCTCCCGTCTCCTCTCTCCCCCTGTCCTCTCCCGTCTCCTCTCTCCCCCTGTCCTCTTCCGTCTCCTCTCTCCTCCTCGGGGACGTTGCAGCACTTGCAGTGGTACCGGAAGCCCCTCAGGTTATCGGACCTGAAGGCGCAGAAGGGGCAGCCGTAGCAGCCGACGCGGTGCGCCGCGCACATGTGCTGCTGGAACATGGACGGCAGGAAGAAGGACTTGCCGCACTCCTTGCAGGAGTACGGCCGCTCCATCCGGTGGCTCTGAGCGTTGTGGGAGAGGATGTGACCTGGAGAGCACAGGGGGAAACAGGGGCATCCTATATTAACACATTTGGTGTCTTTATTTTGAAGGGATCCCAGCCGTAGAGTGCCGGGACTTCCTCCCATAGGCGTCCGCTCTTATTTTGAAAAGCCATACAGTAAGCTGTTTTCAACTCTAAGACACAGTAATGGCGATTGCCTGCAGAAATCCATCATTGGAGCGCCATGACGCCTATTTGGCCATGACAAAATGCGGTTTTGGAATCAAAATGTATTTTTTCGTGTTCAAAGAGGTGGTGCCATGATTTTCACCCCTCTAAAACATGATTATCAGGTATTATGATTATACTAGGAGGAAGATTTTTTCCAAAAAAGTATACAGAAAGAGTTAAAATTGGGTTTTTATGTGGCCACACCCCCAGTTCATTGTATGCATGGATGTCATGGTGGGTGGTGACCCAGCTGAAGTTAGCCACACCCCACAGTGTTGGGTGAATGGTAATTTAGGGGAGGAGTTGATTCTGTGATGTAATAAGTATGTGTGTTTTTTAACTGACACTTTTGACCACAAGGTGGCAGCCTCCAAGAGAAAACAAACAAATACCAAGAGAATACATAATTGCTCATAAAAACCACACCAGGGGGTCTAATGAAGTACTTTCAACTAACTAGACACATGAAAAACAGAAAAAGTACAAAACTATGGCACCGCCTCTTTAAAGAGGCTTCTTTGTTGCAAGATCAATGGGTTTCTATATTTGTGTGCACGTCTTCCCCAACAGTACTGTATGGATTAAAAAGGTTACTGTATTTACAGTATATATATCCCTAATCACATCGGGATAAGCACTGAATGTCTTATAATTGCCTTGTAGAGATGGTGGTCAGTCGGGCGGGCAGCGGGTGGACGTGACAAGCGTAATATGCAGACCTGCAAGGAGCACCGTTGGTCTGATCCGCACCAAACTTTGCACAAACACTGGTCAGGGGTCTGCCATCAGAACAGCCACAGGCGCAGAGCATTCACAGTGTTACTAGCCTGGTTACAGACCCTGAATCGCTAGCCACGCCCCTTTAAAAAATTGTTTCTGCGATTCAGGTCTGGTGAATCGCTCTCATTGAACTGGTTTTCATCGGTTGAAATTCCGAACGAGCAAATCAGCGGCGCTTCAACTCGATGACGTCGGGGTTGTTAGCAGCGTGGGTGGGGTTTTCCCAGAACTCATGTGCGATTCCAAGTAACCCAGTGCCGCCGCCGGACCATACCGCACATCCCCAAACATAAACATCGCGTCGCCCGCCGTGGTAACATGCGGTCGTATTGATCTCGCTATAAAACATCAGTAGCAGACATGGTTTACTGTGTTTGATTACTAGTTTGTAGCGCTCCTATTCTGCCTGTTTCTTTGGTTAGCAAGTAGCAAGCAACAGGCTACATAACACCAATAACAACTATGTCATCTGCTTTGCTACTGTTGTGATTTGTCAGGCGGTGAACCAATCGCAGAAGACTGCCTCTTTGGCAACGCCCATCCCAGAAACTGCTACATATGGGCAGTGTCAAGCTACAGTGTTACTCTAATCTGTACCAAACTTGGCACAAACACTGTTCAGGGGAGATGACAATACCTACACCAGGGGTCAAGTTAGGGGGCCCAAAGGGCCACAGGCACAGTTTTGCTCCAATCTGCACCAAACTTGACACTAACACCGTTCAGTCATGACAGTATTCACACCAGGGACCCCCGAGGCACATGTTAAGACCATGTTTCACAGTTAAAATAGGGACCTTGATCTACAGTATCAGGCACTAGCTTGGCCACCATAGCAATGGAAACAATTGAAGCAATAGCTGTAAGAGTACTAGTAATCAGGGAACAAACTTAACTTTTTGGCTTAACAATAACAAAAATTCAGAAAATTGGTTCCTAATTTCAGAGTGTCAGATTAGTCTCCATAATTTAAAAGCCAAAGAAGACATTACACGGCTGTTGACAGGGGTTCATTTAGTTCCCTGCTAGTAATAATACCTTTTACTTTAGTCTTCCATCCACAGGTGGCACAGATGTAGCGGTTACCGACAAATTTGAACAGCTTTGCGGTCGCCTCCAACTCCTCTCGCAGGAAGTTGCTTTTGCTTTGCGCCGTGGCGATGATCGCCTCCTCCTCGTTGGACTGGCGTTTTTTGTAGGGCACGTGGGCCGAGGCGTACGACCTGGCGATCTTGTGTCTTTTCACGACGTGGTTGATTGCTGCGGTCCTCAGCTTGGTCGTAAAGGCACAGCCCTGACAGCGGTAATACTTCCCGTCGAAATACGGAAAGCCCTCTTCCGAAGTGGCGGCCGAAACTCCGGCGCCAGTGTTTTTGTCGTCTCCTTTTTGGACGCTGTCGTCTTCCCCCTCTTCCTCGTCGTCTCCCTCGCTGCTCCTCTTGCGCTGGAGGGAGTCCGCTTTTACGATCTTCTCTGCTTCCCCTTCTTCCCCTATCTAGAATTAAAAAGTATGATTTAAGCAAGCAATAAGCAAGGTAAATAATCAATCACATACCATCAATAGAACGCAGAGAGAACAAAATACGGTGCCTCAAGAGATCTAGGATACCAGGTGAACAATGAACCTAGCATCGGTCTAAATCAGTGGTTCTCAAGGTGGGGTCCGTGGACCCTCATGGGTCCTTGGAGAGGTTGTGATACCGTGGCTATTTAGAAATAGCAGATACACACATACAGTACAGTATATACAGTGTGTCACTTTGTGCCGTGCTGTGAGCTTGTACATTTTTCTTTTTATACATTTGTGAAAAGTATTTAGAAATATTTTGAATCATTTTTCAGTTTTAGACACACATCTTCTCATCTGGAGGTCCCTGGCACAAAAAGAAATTCAGATGGGGGTCCGGGGCAAAATATATATATATACATTTGTGGGTCATGGCACGAAAAGGTTTGAGAACTATACCGATCTAAATGACATTCTGGTACATTAATGTAAAACTACAGGACAAGCCACTACAGGACAAACAACAGGCCATCTAAACATCCTGTACACACCTCCTCTGCCTTACAGTCTCCCTGTTTATCCCCGCCGTCCTCCCTTCCTCCCGCGTCGTCCTTCTGTCCGTCCATGCAGTGCGTGGTGACGATGTGATCGTACAGGCCGGGGAAGGACTTTGCCGTAAAGAAACACTCGAGGCAGTGGAACAGCTTGGCCGTGCCCTGGTAGATCATGATGGCGCCCAGGCGGCCGACCGCCATCTTGTCGAGGCGACCGGGGTGGGCGTCGGCCGTGTGGGCGAACAGGAGGGCGTGGCTCTTGCAGAAGTCGCCACAGAGCGGACACTGGAACATGGCGCTCCTGTTCCTGACGTAGACTCGGCCTTGAAACAACGTGGCTTCACTCTTCCTGCTCTGGGAAGGAACCTGGAGGAAAGCCAAGACATATAGAGGGTATGTACATACATGAAATGCAAATCGAGTGGCAAAGTGAGTGTAAAAGTGAGTTTAACGTTGTTTAACATTGTTTAATGCAATCAGATAGGACTTCTCTGTTTGGATGTATGGGTTGTCAAGGCCAGAAAGTAGTCTTTTTCCCACTCAGTAGGCGTTCCCGCATAACTTCTGGGTATGATGATGATGTCACTCACGCTCTATAGTCAACGTTTCATACAACAGTGATTCTGACACTTATATAAATATTGGTCCATACGGTTTTATACAGGTTTTAGCCTAAACAACCACTCGGATATTGAAATTTCATGTTCTGTCTGTCTCTAATTCCAAGCCATTTCAGATGCAATACCAAATGCTCTTTATTGGCAACGGGGCGCTGTCTTTGGGCTAAAATATATCACTTGAATGCACTTTAAAGCTATACTGTGTAAGTTGCTAAACTAGTGGTCAGTCGCGGTATTGCTTTTTTTGTCCGTTTTTCGCACGTTTTACGCCCGGAGTCACCGCGGACCACCGCCGCGGACCACCGGAGCGGCGCCGCAACCCACCGCAACCGATACGAATCCATGGAGTGGTAGAACGTAATTTTCTGAGCAGGATTTGGGGAATAAGAGGTTAAGAATCCTTCACCATCGTAAACACTGGTTGCTGAGGGAAGCTACTTCCTGAAGAGTCGGTTATTGGCCGGTAGTGTATCATGTGTGTATGATCTGCGATGTGATTGGCCAACGTATACACAACGTATACAGATGATGCAGATTACGTCATTTTGACGGGAAATCCCGCCCCTGTCACTGCTAAGAAGAAAACATATAAAGAGAAGGCTTCAGAAGCTGAAAATAACGTAGTTGGTGTTCTAAAACTTTAACAGTTAGGCCAATTTTAAGATTTGTTTTATAAAAAAAGTTACATGGTATAACTTTAAGTTATTGTTGATGGGACAACATTGTGCTACATGTGTGGTTAATTCATACTAAAAGTATTTCTTACACCCATCTCACCTGTATGTCTTTCACTGAGAATAAAATATAAACACTTCTGTTTGCCTCTAGACCCTGTCAATAATAACAGTTACTATAGTAGTAACAGTAATTTAATTATTATCTGTTTAAATGAAGTGTCACGGACAGACAGCCAAGAGTTCAATGTAAACAACAACACAGGCCAACTATTTACTTCCGGTGCAACGATTAGCCAATCAGCACGCTTCAAGAAATCTAATTTTGTAGTTTTATGGCAGCCCTTCATTAAGTGTTGCATTCGCGCCATCTACTGGAGTGATATCTTCACTGCGCAAACTATCACCCAAGTCCATTCTAAATGAGCTCACCTTGTCCGAGACCAGTACTTCTCAAAGTGGGGTCCAGGGACTCCCAGGGGTCATTGAGGGAGTTCCAGGGGGTCCCCAGCCTAATGATAGTTAGGAACCAAATGGACCCTTATGGTAGGCATACAGTGTAACTCAGAGAGTATATGCAGATGGAACCAAATGTGGTTCCATTTGTTAACGGATCCATTTGGTTACATTTGTACACTCTCTTTGTTAAATTAACATTGATTTTTTTCAAAAATACATAATTAACCACTTAAGCCCTATTTAAAGAATAGCAAAAGGTCTACAAGTCAGTATACCCTATAGGCCAAGGGGGGTCCAAAGTGCCGCCCGAGGACAATTTTTATACAGCCCGCAGCTTCATTCCTAAATTGTATTATAAACGGCCCGCCAGCACCGTTAAGCAAGAATATTTTCCCAGAGTAGGCTATAATGTCAGGATTGTTCCTTCCTCATTCTAAAGGGGTCAAAGAAAGGCAATGTTATTGTAATTATTTTTTTACCTTGCACGTCTGGTTACATTTGGTAATGTGAAAGACTGAGTTATGTGTGTTTTGTTCAGGCACACACCTGACAAAAGACCATTGATATTAAATATTGATTATAGTTAAATAAAATCATGCCATGCTTATGTACAGTATGACTTTATGGTCCAACTGAAAGTACATTATGCCAGGAGATAGTCTGCCCTTGGGTGTTTTAATATGTTCTAATGTGGCCCTCTTTGAAAAAGGTTTGGACACCCCTGCTATAGGCTATTTTCTAAAGCATATTTTCACTATTTGAAATACAGCTTATTCGTAATGTACTTTTTCCCTTCCTAGAAATGTAATCAAGAGAAAAGTACAATATTTGTCTTAGAAATGTAGAGTGAAAGTACAGAAATACAGAAACAAATACTCAAAACATGCACAGTAAATACTCTACTCAGGTAAATGGACTTTGTTACCGTCCACCACTGCATAGTATGGAAGATATTACACAACAGCTTCAGCAAAATGAGACACCGACCATTTGAAAAACTCAATAAAATAAGGTTCACACAACAAGCTTTTAAAGATATGGCCAGTATATTTTTATTATTGTCAATGTAACCTCTGAAAAGAACCAAACCAGACATTTAAATTCATCATAACAAGTTTCAACCGTTCCAGCGTTTCCCAAACAATGGGTCAGGAATGTTATGGTCCGCATTCGGTAAGATAACATCCTTTTCTCTATTATTCTATTTGTTTTCTACAAAATAATATCAATAAACATTATTATTTCAAAAGCTTAACAAAAAAAATCTTTCTGAAGAATTTCAGAAACTTTCAAAAATAGCCATAACCTTACAATTACAATCAATAGTGAGCTTGTAGATGTGCAATTTTCATATTACAGTAAATAAGACACAAAATGTCTTGAGGGTCTAGAACGGAAAGGTTTGGAAAACACTGTATTCAAAAAGTTCCATCTAGTCAACGGGCGGTACAGCTCATGTCCTCAGAGAACTCCACCGTTGTTCATAACCGTTGAACCAGTCCTTACAGTCGTAGTCAGGGACGTGCTGGCCATTGGGAAAATCGGGACAACTCCCGAACGGCCGGTTCATTCCCGGCCGGTCCAGGCCGGCCATTAGGAACAAATTAAACTGTTTGCACAAAAGTAAAAATTAAACTGTTTGCACAAAAGTAGCAGATCTACAAGCACACAACGTTGTGTGCTTGTAGATCTGCTGTTTTCACTAGTTTAAATCATTTTTAAAATGATAAATACAAAACAAACGGTTTTGGACATACAAGGTTTCCACCCGACAACGACGAAATATAATGTAATTGGCCCACTGGCTTGTCACTGTCCCAAATCTTTGAGTAGCAGCAGCAGCGCTATAGAGAGAGATATCTCTCTATAGCGCACAATGAGGGCCTTTCCAACGCTTTTTCCCGGGCTGAATCAGGGGCCCAGCACGTCCCTGGTCGTAGTGTTGCTTTGGTCCATCCATATCGTCGTTGTCGGGTGAAAACCTTGTATGTCCAAAACCGTTTGTTTTGTAGTTATCATTTTAAAAAATGATTTAGACTAGCGAAAACAGCCGATCTACAAGCACACAACGCCTCGCACCGCGAGGCTTGTGTGCTTGTAGATCTGCTGTTTTCACTACTTTTGTGCGACGGCCTTGTATGATGAAGCAGGGCTTTGCTTTGCGAAAACATGTACAAATGAACAACATGAACCGGCCGTTCGGGAGTTGTCCCGCTTTTCCCAATGGCCAGCACGTCCCTGATTTCAGACAAGGTAAAAGGTGTATTTAGATATTTTTTATTTTTAACTTCATGTGACTGAGTATCTGTCAGGCAGCATTGGATTATTTAAGATCACTTTGCTAGTACAGTTTATTAAACATGCTCCAGATCGAGATGTGAAAATGATTTATTCACTTTATGGACAGTCTGTGAAAGCGAAATGGATGGTTCTAGCCTGTCATATTAAGCATGGGTACACAGGAAGGGCCGGTGTGCCTGTTCCTGAGAGTTCCTGAAAGTTTGTAGGCTGGCAGAATAATAGTCTGTTATGTTAATGTAGGATGGTATAAATAATAGACTGTTATATTAATGTAGGATGATATAAATAAATAATAGTAGCCTATGTTATATTAGTGTAGCTGGTATAAATAATAAGTGGGCAGCATTAGGTAGAAACAGGGCCCTACTGTAGCTTGCACGCTGTCTTATCCCTTATGCCTAAACTATATAGGCCTACACTATTTTTTAGTATTTTTAAAAACATTGTATAATAATTCAAATAGCCTAAATCTACAAGCTCACAACGTGTCGATATAGAGGGTCTATTTTAATGATTTTATTATATTTATTTTTAATAGTAAAAAATGCCTGTAAAGTTTAGGCATTAGGGGTAAGGCGGTGTGCAAGATTATGATCCCAAAGGTTGCCGGTTTCAATCCCTGTCCAGATCATGACCAGATGGCACACAAATGGGTCAACATGACTGTTCAGATCAGACGTCAGCTCCTGCTACTGTGCCCTTGGGCCTCTCCTGCTCATTGCTGTGTGTTTGTGGATGGCTTTAATGTACAATAATTATTATATTCTAATTTATAAAGAACACTTTGAAGCAGCTAGGAGTTGGGAGGTGGTGAAGAGGTTTAATTCTATATCTTGTCATTTGAGCCTGTGGAGAGTATAGGGATGGATCTCGAAACCCAAGCCTGTTACAAAGTCGATAACACATGTATTGAGTACCCTGTATCAATAAGCTTTGGGCTTAGATAGGCTCAGTCTGATGGGGGAAAAAAACAGTCTGATGGTAACCTTCCACACAACTTGATGAGAGGCTTTCAAAGCTACCTCACCATGTTGTCTCATCGATGTCTGTTGACTGTTGAGAGATTTGAGACTATTGGAAGTATTCCACAGGTTTTTCTTTTAATAATAATAATAAACTTAATTTGTAAAGCACTTTTTAAGAACAAAGTCACAAAGTGCTTGACAGAAGAATCAGCAATACAAAGTGACATCTCCAAGTGATGCTGCAGCGTTGGATAATTATTAATATTGGGCAGTATAGCGTCGTTGTCGGGTGGAAACCCTGTATCTCCAAAACCGTTCGTTTTGCATTCATCATTTTAAAAATGATCTAAACTAGTGAAAGCAGCCGATCTACAAGTGCTTGTAGATCTGCTGTTTTCACTAGTCTTGTGCGACAGTCTTGTATGATGAAGCAGGGCTTTGCTTTATGAAAAAACTTACAAATTTGAAACTTGGAGATACAAGGTTTCTGCCCGACAGTGACGATAGGCTCAATGGTCTTTGAATATACAGTGAATATTTATACTAATGCACAATATACTTAATATTTTTAAGTGAATATTTTGTAACTCAAAATCTTGCTTCTGGGAGTCTCCTGGAACAAAATATTTTAAGATGGAGGTCAGCGGCCAAACAAATAACTGTTAATACTCAATATTCAGTGATAGACATGAATAAAAAAAATAATCACTGGTCTTCTAGATGTATTAGGCCTAATAGTCTCACAGATAAGCAGTAAAATACAAGACGACAAACATGAATGCTTTTGAATAATGTGTTTAAAACTTTATTGACAGAATACATAGGAGCATTCTGGAGGCCTAACAAACTCTCATCTCTTTAATGTAATGGTAATAGGATAGAGCAGAATGTAATGGCATGTAGCAGTGTTACATAGGATAGAGCAGGAAACCACTGAACATGTTGTGGTTGTTTGAGTTATCATAGAGCCTTTGCCCACCAGGTATACGCATGTAAACTCTGTCTCCCTTCTCCAGCTCTATGATCATTCCATTAGATACATATGCCCAATTCCCATGATTGTATGCATGGTTATGCATGAGTTGCTGTCCATTTTTATACATCTGGATATCTACATTTGTTGATGATGTAACATGAGCTGCAGTAAATCTGAAATTATAAACTCCTTTCACCGCCGCTGTAAAGATGCCTGTCAGCGCATGCATGCCCACACACACACACACACACACACACACACACACACACACACACACACACACACACACACACACACACACACACACACACACACACACACACAGGAAAATGTGTTAATATATCATAAAAATCAGTTAAACTACCTTGGCCTTATTTTATAATTACACTAAATAGCAGATCGACAAGCTCACAACACAACATTGTAATGAGACGTTTGTGAGCTTGTAGATCTGCTATTTTCAAAACATTGTAATTATCTTCAGATGGGGGTCCACTTTCAATTTGGTGGTCCTTGACATGAAAATGTTTGAGAACCACTGACACTGATTAATCATTGTTAATTGATGATACAAATCTTTATTAATTTTAACCAACAACATTAAACTTCTCTCATCTCATCCTGTCAATTAGTTTAAATAGCAAACACACATTGAAGATTGACAGATGTACATTACTATTATATTTATTTAATTACTGATAGACTGTTGGTTGAGGAACTGTTAGTGAATTAACATCAATTAATCATAACCTACCTGTAGTTGGACTGTATGCGTTGCCGATGTTAGTGAAGACCTTCTTGTAGACCAGAGTGGTGTCAGGACGAAATGGTCCAACTCGTCCAGAATCAGTCAAACCAACAGAAAAGGCCACCTTTGGTTTGTCTGTCAACACAGAACATTATCACATTGTTTACAATAATAAAACCATATATTATACTATTAATTCAACACAGCAATCACATACATTACATGTATTGTCTTATGCAGTATAGCAGCTTACATCTATCATCTTCATCAAGTCAAATTAGTAAAACTATACAGTGGCTACAATACTTCATTGTACATTCTATTACCTAATGGTATTCTTGTGAGTTTGTGAATATTCAGTAATACTACAGTGCCGCATCTTAGTTGACTCGGTTCAGTAAGAGTGGGGCAGACATTCTGAGATACAGGAGGAGGCTAGAACATTCAAGAATGCATTCAAGTACGAGGTCTCTGAATGTTTTTATGTTTAATTAAAACAGGAATCCAGTGTAGTGTTGCAAAAAAGGGGGACTGCCCCATGGTTCGAACTCCTGTTGGTCCGAACACCGTCGGCAGGTTAGCTATTCACCAGCATCGGCAGATTAGCTACTCACCAGCATTTTTACTGAGGTTAGGCTTAGGGTTAGGGTTAAGTTTAGGCATAGTTTTACTGAGGTTAGGGTTAGGGTTAAGGTTAGCCCCATATAGAACCTCACCCGTCGCTGCATACTGTTGTGCTCCGAGATGAGGTCCTATAAAGGTATCCCAGGGCTGGGGTAGAACGCCTCCACGGTGAGGTAGAAAACACTTTTCCCGAAATTGTATCCAAAAAGTAAAGGTAGTTCCACGCTCCCAAACTATGGTTTCCTATCCCAGGGTGCATAAAACATGCACCACGGTGTTGGGAAAACGGTTTAAATCGCTTATTAGTCTCGTTAAATCTCGCTTGGCCAGAATGTTGCCTAACGCGATTTGCAAATGCTCCCTGGCTACGCGAGACCACAGTACTGGCAACTGCCGCCGGGGGAGTTCCGGTTGAATGGGAAAACATGACAAAACTCATGATTTAAGCGGTAGTTTCATGCCGTAGTGCATGTTTTATGTACCCTGGGATAGGAAACCCTAGTCTGGGAGCGTGGAACTACCTTTACTTTTTGGATACAATTTCGGGAAAAGTGTTTTCTACCTCACTGTGGAGGCGTTCTACCCCAGCCCTGGGATACCGCGGTAGGACCTCATCTTGGAGCACAACAGTATGCAGCGACTGGTGAGGTTCTATATGGGGCTAGGTTAAGGTTAGGTTTAGGTGGTCGGACCAAAGGGAGTTCGACCTAAGGACATGTTACCGCTAAAAGATGGTTCTGGATCCCTTTATTCCTTCTAGTTCTAGCTGCAGCATTTAGAAGTAGTTGTCATCTCTCAACTGGCATGATAGGATAACCAGTATAAAGATCATTGTAATACTTTAATCTTGTAAAAACATACATTTAATTTTCACCTCAATGGTGATATTGACTCACTCAGTGATGTTCATGTAACATATAGTGTGTGCCAGCGGCTACGTCATTGTAGTCCTTAGCGGCCATTTCTTGGGTCAAAACACGGGTGTTTCAATTGTTTGATTGCATAGAACTAATGCTATAGTCTAATCAGAACACCTGTGTAAGGCTGTGTTTACCCAAGAAATGGCCGCTTTTAGAACTACATTTGGCACACCCTATAGTGACCATGTCACCATCTAACTTTTACTGATTATTATTAAATAATATGTAAACACTCAAGTACAATACCAAATCTCAAAAATAGCAGATCTACAAGCATGTCACATTGCAGTGTGTAGATCTCCCATTTTATCTAAATGTTTGCCAGAGCATTGGGATGTTAAGGTTCTGTTCAGGACACCGATTTTAAATCCACAAATTTAACAATGTTTAAAGGGCCTACACCATGCTTTTAAAACTATATTTTTTGTATAAATATATGCTCAAAATTGAGTCTTAGACAGGTTTTAACCCTCAACAAACACTCTGACCATTCTTTTTGTTTGTTCTAGCTCTACTATAATGAGGCTCTCCAGCTGCAATACCAAAACGGCCTCTGTTTGCTCAGGGGCGCATCTAGTGGGGTTTTTCCACCCCTCCCCCTCCCCTCCTCTTCACTCCTCCCCGGACCCCACGTTGACAACAAATAATGTTAATATTGGGCCAATACAAAAATAGGATAATGTTGCAGCTCTGATTATAGCCTACTGTAGGCCTATGTTGTATGTTATAGGCCTACTGTCAAATGACACAGGGCGACCGTTGCTAGACCAGACATTACTGAAAGTTAATCTACATTAGACAATCAACCCCACCTGCATTGTATTTATGTATAAAAAAAAAAGTAAAAAAAAAAAAAAAAATGTTTTGAAAAAAAAAAAGTTTTTGAAAAAAAAAAATTTTGAAAAAAAAGTTTTTTGAAAAAAAATTTTTTTTAATTTTTTTTTTTTTTTTGACTCTGAAAAAAAAACGGGAATCCGTGTGACGTCACACGGATCAACTCTCAGCACAGCACTGTTCTGAGAACCCGTGGAAAGCTTTTCACCTCTGTCTTCCCAAAACCAGAGAAAGACACAATGTACAGAAATAGGACTTTGTGAGGATAGAAGGTGCCAGTGGGACCCCAAAAAAAGGTTTTAAAATAGAAAAAGTGAAAATTCATCGTGTAGGTCCTTTAAAGGTGATACACCATGAATTTTCACTTTTCCTATTTTAAAAACTTTTTTTGGGGGTCCCACTAGCACTTTCTATCCTCACAAAGTCCCATTTCTGACCATTGTGTCGTTCTCTGTTTTTGGGAAGGCTGAGGTTAAAAGCTTTCCACGGGTTCTCAGAACAGGCTGCAGAATTTGCTGCCGTCACTGACGTCAGCGACGGCACCCCCGTTTTTGAAAAAAAAAAAAAAAAAAAAAAAAAATGTTTTGGACCCCAAAAAAATGTAATAGGCATGATAGCAATCACGAAATTGCATGTTTAACCCCCATAGCAACCCCATCTTTCAAACATGGCGCCATGTTTGTTTACATTTTAAGAAAACATAATGGCTGCTAGTTCATGAATGCCTGAACGGATTTCCATTCGGATTTTTTTGTTTGAAAGCTGTGAGCAATGTGCACACACATGGTGCATGATCTAGGCATGGACATGACATGATAAGTGCACTATGAATTACATGGAAGTCTATGGAGAGGGAGGCATATGGCAGCTCAGGCCAAAGGTGGTACTGCAGCTGAAAATGCTCAGAGAGAGCCATTCAAAAATGAGAGAGGCTCTCTATTCAGGAGTGGTAATTTAGCCTCAAACCTTTTGAAAAACGTTTTTGGGACATAAACAATATGACCTGAATACTTTTTAAATGCATGGTGTATCACCTTTAATAATGTTAGGCTATATACTTACTCCTCAGTTCCTGCACATGGTTTTCAGTAGCAGTCAGATTTGTTTCTAGTGTGGACAGCTGAGCAACATGGGCTGAAAACACATAGCATTAAGTCACTCATACATTCTCATGTAGTTTCAGTTGCTTTTCCATGTGGATTATGTGATCAATAAAGTAAATTACTTTATCAACACACTATCTATTCTCTGAGCTCATCTGAAGTACACTAAAGGACGACTCCACCCATAAAAAAAAATCTTCATACACTTCTAATGCTCATTAATGCTCACTAATGCTCATTAGAATATTATACAGTACGATTTGTGTCTCTCATCTGTGTCTCAGATCAGGGCTGTGGACAGTTCAGAAACCCACCATCAATCGATGGCGAATGAATAGGGAAAATGTTTCACCATTTTATTGTGGGCATTAGTGAGGGTCAAAGATAGGTTGAAAATGGGTGAAGTGGTCCTTTAACCCCCCTGAGGCCGTTTCTACAAATCAAGTTTTCAGTTTTCTGAAACGTAATTCTACAGTGGTTCTCAAACATTCTCCCCAAAATGATATGCATTTAGCCACATGCAGACCCATCTCAAAAGATTTTGATCCAGGGACCTACAGAAAAGACTACTTAAAAAACATTTGCTTTAAAAAAATATATATGTCTGCACACACACACACACACACACACACACACACACACACACACACACACGCACACACACACACACACACACACCACAAAATGTTAGCATTTTTAACACAAATCTTCTCTTCTGGGGGTCTCTGGCCCAAAACATTTTCAGATGGGGGTCTGCGGCCAAATACATATCATGGCACGAAAAGGTTTGAGAACCACTGATTTAGAAGGCTTTTGTAGAATCGGCCTCAGGTCTAAAGGAGTAGTTAGTTCACCCCCAAAATGACTTTTCTATTGATTAATCACACCACTGAGACTTGAGTTAATACTATATTATTGTATTTGTCGCATTCCTATTCCTAAAACAACATTTTGATCATAGTAAATTTACCCCATTGATTCCCCCATCCAGAATCAATGGGGGTAAATGTATTGTATTCAATTTATTGTCTTAGGAATGCAGGGGAAAAAAACGAATTATTGGTGTGAGTAATCAATAGAAAAAAAAACATTTTGATGGTGAACTACTCCTCTAATGGGTCAACTATACTAAAATTACACTTTCAAGGTTTTAATGGGAAAGTCATTTTTCAACATTTTCCTGCCTGCACTGAACATCATTCAGGTTCAATTACCTTCAGTTTCTTTCTCCAAGTCTTCAACCTGGACCTCGGTAGCATTCAGCCTGGTCTGGTGGTCTGCAACCTGGACCTCTGTTGTACCCAGCCTGGTCTGGTGGCCTGCAACCTGGACCTCGGTGGCACCCAGCCTGGTCTGGTGGCCTGCAACCTGGACCTCCGTGGCACTCAATTTGGCAGCCATTGCTGGAAAATATAACAGATAATATATGTATGTTAAAACAACTGTTAGGAACACTCCAGGCAAGGACCCAAAAAAGCAGCATAACTCGAGACTGGAAACAGGTTATCAACTTAAAGTTATACTGTGTAAGATGCTCAACTAGTGGTCAGTAGCCCTATAGCAAACCGCGGTCGCGTCCGCGTCTTTCGGCCGTTTTTCGTACCTTCACACCCCCGCGTCTGCCTCCACCTCGCCGAGATCTATCTTAAGAGGGGTCCCTGGTTCCTGTGCGTTCAGGCATTCCGGAGAAACGGACTCCTTCACCCTGCCTGGTAGGCGAGACACACGGGCGACTACAAATATGGCCGCCATAGCGACCCCACTTCAAGATGCGCTGTGATTGGCCGGCAGTGTATAACCCTCGCTGTGATTGGCCGGTAGTGTGATGACGTAATTTTGCCGGGAAATCCCGCCCCTGTCACGGCTAAGTAGAAAACATATAAAGAGAAGGCTTCAGAAGCTGAAAATAACGGAGTGGGGGTTCTAAAACTTTAGCGATTTAACAGTTAGGACAATTTTAAGATTTGTTTTATAAAAAAAGTTACATGGTATAACTTTAAATGGGAACACCACTCATTTTGAACATTGAACTATGTCATTAATATACCTTAGAGTCAGTGGTGCTAGTGGAGCGGTTGCACGCACATGAACACGCTTGTACACGTGAACGATCGCCGATTGGAACTTGACTGCACTCTGACGAGGAGTGAACTTTTGCCTTTTCTGTGATGTCATCGCTATGTATGAGCTAGGGCCGGAAGCCGAAGAAAACACTTAAGAAAAGGCGCAAGTTCGCTCCTCAGAGAGCAGTTGTATTCTACATTTACTTGCATAGTGGGAAAACTTTAGTGTTGTCATAATTATGCATTACCTCACAGCCACCTCTGTAATTTAGGCTAAATAGTTCATAAATCCATCAGCCACTCTTAGACTGCTTCAGATCAGAACTACTACTAGCAGTTCACACACATAAAATGTTAGCATTTTTTTCTCTTCTAGGGGTCTCTGGCCCAAAACATTTTCAGATGGGGGTCTGCGGCCAAATACATATCATGTCACGAAAAGGTTTGAGAACCACTGATTTAGAAGGCTTTCGTAGAATCGGCCTCAGGTCTAAAGGAGTAGCTCACTCCCAAAATGACGTTTCTATTGCTTACTCACGCCATGGAGACTTGAGTTAAATAATTGTACATTGTATATTTGTACATTTACCCCCATTGATTCCGGGTGGGGACCCAAAATATGGGAATCAATGGGATACATTTATTGTATTTTGGGGGTGAACTACTCCTTTAACTACTAAAATTATGCTCTCCTGGTTTTAAAGGGTCATGTCATTTTTCAACTCTTTCCTGCCTGCATCCACTGAACATCATCAGGTTCAAATTACCTTCAGTTTCTTTCTCCAAGTCTTTAACATGGCCCTCTGTGGCACCCAGCCTGGTCTGGTGGTCTGCAACCTGGGACTCACTGGCACCCAGCCTGGTCTGGTGGTCTGCAACCTGGCCCTCTGTGGCACCCAGTCTACTCTGGTGGCCTGCAACCAGGACCCCCGTGGCACTCAATTTGGCAGCCATTGCTGGAAAATATAACAGATAATAAATGTCTATGTTAAAACTACTGTCAGGAACACTCCAGGCAAGGACCCAAAAGCAGAATAACTCGAGACTGGAAACAGGTTATCAATTTAAGGGGAATATCACTCATTTTCAACATTGAACTATGTCATGAATATACGTTAGAGTCAGTGGTGTGCTGTGGATTTTTTTAGCAAGTGGATCGGTCCCACACAAGTGAGCGATCACAGCTTGAAACTAGAAGCAGTGCTCTTCCGAGCACAGGTCTCCACAAGGCCGTGCGTCCTGGTGGTGCTACTGTATAATAGGCCAATGTAAAAAGGGTGGCATATGTTCTTCACTTTAGACCTTTCATGGCAATCGGACGCTGCATGCATGATTTGAAGCATTGTGTTCCAAAAATGTATTTTGCTAAAGTCTACCTGCTGGTGGCGCAATAACAGGCCAATGTGAAAAGGGTATTTGTTCCTTGACATAGTGGGAATATGTGTGGCAAATTCCACGGTAATTGGAAGCTGCGTTGATGATTTGAAGCATTTTGTTCAAAAACTGAGCAATCCTGCAAACTTTGGAAGCTAATATTAGCCAATCAGGATGGAATATGAAATATCAGACGGATCAGACTTGATCACATGACTATAGATACCAATGGTGTTAGCTTGTCAGTTGCCACCATTGGTGTGTGAATGTGGGAAGTGAGGACGCTGGCGTTGACTGTTCGCCGCTTCACCTCCCAATGTATGATTGAATGGAACATTGTAAGAGCTTTGAGTTCGCAACTTGCTTAGAAAAGCGCTATAAAAATGCAATCCATTATTACTGTGTACTGATTTGTGTTATTTTTGGAGAAAATCTGAAGGAGTAATATCCAAAAGGTGGCGCTATAAAAGGCTGATGTGAAAAATGCAGGGCAAAGGTTTATCCTTAGCCTCTAGGGCAGTGGTTCTCAACCTGTGGGTCGGGACCCAAAGGGGGGTCCCCAAATTATTTTGGGGGGTCCCCAGATGTTAATGTGCAACATTGTTTTCTCACTCAACAGTAAACAAACTATCATAAAGTTGTGTATAGCACATCTCTAAAGTGAAAATTTAAAATTTAACCTCTAAAATTTAACCTCTAAAATGACAAATTAAACATGGGCCAAATTGTCTATATTAGAGACAGAAATTGTGAAAATAGCCGATCTACATGCTCACAACGCCTCGCAACATGAGGCGTTGTGAGCATGTAGATCGGCTATTTTCACACTAGAACCGTGATTTACAAAATGTATTGCCTCAACTCTTAGTGCTCGTCAGGGTGGGGGGTCCCCAGTTAAAATATGATTATTTTGGGGGTCACGGCCAGAAAAGGTTGAGGACCACTGCTCTAGGGAGTGCGCTTATAAAGTTTGAAACTGATCGGTGGAGTTATAGGTAAAACCACAAATCGGCCTGTTATAGCACCACCATGAGGCTGATATAAAAATAAGTGGCATTTCTTCCTCGGACGAGTGGGAACGTGTGTGTGCGATTTCATGATAATTGCACTTTGCGTTTGTGATGTGAGGCATTTTGTTCAAAACGGCTCAATCCTACAAACTTTGGAAGCCAATCTTAGCCAATCAGGATGGAATATGCAAAATCAGACAGATCTGTGTCGATTGTTAAGTTTTATTGATAATTAGCAACTTATC